>NC_051335.1:30893562-31118023 GCF_015220235.1 Choloepus didactylus
ACTGCTCTAAAATTAAAATCTATTTTCTTAAGAATCTGACAGGATTTTTGGGGAGAGATTATTTCAGCTAATGTTTAACAATAGACTAATCTTCAAACCTTAGGCTGAAATGTTGTCTACCATTAAATGTGAACGAAACTTGATTTGTGAAAGCATCTGTAATTCTGTGGTTGTGGCACTATTGATTAACTTAGTAAATTAAAATTTTCATAACACGAAAAAAAAAGGCAGGTCTAGATGTAGAGATATGGGATGATTTCCAAAATATATTGTTAAATGAAAAAAAGAAAATTCCATAACACTGCGTTTAGGGTTTTAATATTTCTGTTAAGAAAGAGACTGAGAAAGAGAGAATAAAAATAGGTAAAAGATAGAACAACTCTGGAAGATAAAAATGAGATTAATATTAGGGGTTGCCTGGGAGAAGGTAACTTGGTAGCTAGGGAACAGGGCAGGAAGGAAACTTTTCACTGTATACATCTTATACTTTTTATAATTTATACCATGTGAATATTTATTTCCTGTTCAAAAAGTGAACGTAATAAAAATATCATAAAGTAACGATTCCCTTTTTTCTTTAGATATCTCTAGTTTTTTAAACATAAGAGAACTAAAAACCATCTCTCCACTCACATGATGTAAGCTATGAGTGAGGATGGAATTTTAGCAGAACCAAAGAGGTTTAATCTCATAGCTCCAAATCAGGTAATGTTTTCCTCTCATAAGCCAGTGGGAATATCAATAAGTAATACAATATTTTAATATTCTGAACTTTAAGCAATTTTATAATTGAGGTATTTAAGAACTCTCCTAATCTTATTTTTCAAAAATCGTTCTTAACAGGAATATAAGAAAAAACAGATGGATTTGAAAATGAACCAAAGAGAAATCCTAAATATAAGAGGGTGTTTGAAGTAAAAAACCACAGTGGACTTACTGGAGCAAATAACACAAAGAGATAATGAGTAATATAAGATAATTATGACAAAACCCCCCAGATTGTCTAGTTTGTGGGCACTTCAAGGAAATTTTATTTTGAAAAAAATAAATGTGATCAACATATGGTAAGTTATTTTAGTAAGCTTTACTTTTCAAATTACCAGAAACCAGGTAGTCAGATGTTATGTTCTGAAAAAAAGGTCACTGCTTGCCTCACAATATGAACTGTAACAAGTCATGAAAGTACAGAAATACAGCATTTATACAGAGTATTCTTTCTTTCTTAAAAATCCATTTAAAACCTTGAGGGCAATATATTGAGTGAAATAAGACAGACACATAGGGACAGATGTTGCCGGGTCTCACTGATATGAACTAATTATAATATGTAAACTCATAGACATGGAATATAAGTTACCAGGATATAGAACAAGGCTAAAGAATGGGGAGCAGTTGCTTATTATGAGCAGAATGTTCAATTAGGGTGAACTTAAATGTTTGGAAATGGACAGGGGTGATGGTAACACGTTGTCAGAATAACTAACAGTACTGAATGGTGTGTGAAGGTGGTGGAAAGGGTAAGCTCAGAGTCACGTATGTCACCAAAAGGAAAGTTGGAGGTTAAAAGATGAGAATGTATAAAACAGTGAATTTTGTGGTCGACAATCTCCATGGTTAACTGTATGATATTAGAAATCCCTCTCATGAACTACAATAAATGTAGGACACTATAACGAGAAGTTAATAATAAAGGGGCATATAGGAAAAAATATATACCTATTGCAAACTATATACTAGAGTTAGTAGTATTTTTTTATTAAATTCAGTTTTATTGAAATACATTCACACACCAATCATCCATGATATACAATCCACTGTCCACAGTATGATAACATAGTTATGCGTTCATCACCACAGTCTCTCTCTGAACATTTTCCTTACATCAGAAAGAATCAGAACAAGAATAAAAAATAAAAGTGAAAAAAAACACCCAAATCATCCCCCCATCCCACCCCTTTTGTCCTTTAGTTTTTATCCCCATTCCTCCACTCATACATACACTAGATAAAGGGGGTGTGATCCACAAGGTCTTCACAATCACACTGTCACCCCTTGTAATCTACATTATTATATAATTGTCTTCAGGAGTCCACACTGCTGGGTTGGAGTTTGGTAGTTTCAGGTCTTTATTCTAGCTATTCCAATACATTAAAGCCTAAGAGGTGTTATCTATATAGTGCATAAGAATGTCCACCAGAGTGACCTCTCGACTCCATTTGGAATCTCTCAGCCACTGAAACTTTCGTCTCATTTTGCATCCCCCTTTTGGTCAAGAAGATACTCTCAGTCCCACAATGCCGGGTCCACATTCATCCCCAGGAGTCATACTCTGTGTTGCCAGGGAGATTTACAGCCCTGGGAGTTGGGTCCCACGTAGTGGGGACGGCAGCGAGTTCACATGTCGAGATGGCTCAGTTAGAGAGAAAGAGGGCCACGTCTGAGCAACAAAGAGGTACTCAGGGGGATACTCTTAGGCACCATTACATACAACTTTAGACTTCCCTTTGTGGTAATGAGCTTCATAAGGGCAAGTCCCATGCTTGAGGGCTCAGCACATCAAACTGCCAGTCCCAATGTTTGTGACAACATACGCTAGGGGATCAGCATCTTAAAGTTTAGAGATAGGCCTTACAATTCAGGGATAGAGTTAACTGCTGTAAGAGCTTACAATCTAGGGACTATTACAATTATTGTGTCCACGTTAGGCTATGTTCTAAGATTCAATTCTGAGTTTACACATTGCAGTTAGTCCATATTAGTGAGGCATCATCCCTCTCACCATGTTTTCTCCAACACTTTTACTCCTATACATATATTTTCCTACAATTTTATAGAGTTATATTCACATACCATACATTTATCCACAGTGTACAATCAGTTGTTCATGGTATCATCATAAAGTTGTACATTGATCACCACAATCAGCATTTGAACATACTGATTACTACAAGAAAAATTGTTTTTTTTTTAGCAATAAGAAAAAATGATAAAAAGAAAAATAACATGTCATACAATACAATATACTACTAAGGACAGCAAATAACACCACTACCAAGAATCCCATATTACTCCCCTATATCCCCTTCTCATATACATTTAGCATTGGCGTATTGCCTTTGTTACATTTAATGGAGGTATATTACAATGTTACTGTTGACCATAGACTCCAGTTTGCTTTGATTATGTTTTTTCCTGAATACCATCCCTTTTTCAAATTTCTACATGGTTGACATTCATTTGCTTTCCTACATGCAAAAACATTTTCATATTTGTATATTTAGTAACAGTCATTGGCCACTCCAGTTTTTGCCACGTTATACAGTCCCAGTATTTATCATCTATCTTTACCTCTGGTGTCATACATTCTCCTATCCCACCTCTATCACCTTTACTCACAGACATCTTTGTTCAGTGTACTTACAATACTGTGCTACCATCATAGAGTATTATGCTATCTATTTCTGGATCTGTGCAATCAATCCTAAACATTCTGTAGTCCTTCAGCATCAAATGGCTGATCTCCGCCCTCTTTCTATCTCCTGGTCGCCTGTGTTGTCAGCTTTTAACTCCCAAAGTTTGTTCATTAATGTCTGTTCGTATTAGTGAGACCATACAGAATCTGTCCTTTTGTTTCTGGCTAACTTCACTCAACAAAATGTCCTCAAGGTTCATCCACATTATTACATGATCCATGTCTTTGTTCTGTGTTACAGCTGCGTAATATTCCATCATGTGTATATACCACAGTTTGTTTATCCACTCGTCCTTTGATGGACATTTGGGCTGTTTCCATCTCTTGGCAATTGTGAATAATGCTGCAATAAACATTGGTTTACAAATGTCTGTTTGTGTGTTAAGTTTCAGTTCCTCTGAGTATATACCCAGCAATGGAATAGCTGGGTCATATGGCAAATCTATATTTAGCTTCCTGAGGAACCTCCATACTGTCTTCCAGAGTGGTTACACCATTCTACATTCCCACCAACAATGAATAAGTGTGCCTCTTTCTCCACATCCTCTCCAGCACTTGTCATTTTCTGTTTTTTGGATAATACCCATTCTGGTAGGTGTGAGATGATATCTCATTGTGGTTTTGATTTGCATTTCCTTAATAGCCAGTGAAGTTGAGCATTTTTTCATATGCTTTTGAGCCATTTGTATTTCCTCTTCAGAAAAATGTCTGTTCATGTTTTTTGCCCATTTTTTAATTGGATTGTTTGTCTTTCTGTTATTGAGATGCAGGATTCCTTTATATATTCGGGATATTAAACCCTTATCTGATATGTGGTTTCCAAATATCATCTCCCATTGTGTAGGTTGCCTTTTGACTTTTCTGACAAAGTCCTTTGATGTACAAAAGTGTTTAATTTTGAGGAGATCCCATTTGTCTATTTGTTCTTTGGTTGCTCGTGCCTTGGGTGTGAGGTCTAAGAAACCACCTCCTTTCACAAGATCTTTAAGATATTGCCCTACATTTTCTTCTAAGAGTTTTATGGTCTTGGTGCTAATGTTTAGGTCTTTGATCCATTTTGAGTTAATTTTGGTATAAGGTGTGAGATCGACATCCTCTTTCATTCTTTTGGAAATGGATATCCAGTTCTCCAAACACCATTTATTGAACACGCTGCTCTTTCCCAGTTGCTTCGGCTTCACTGCCTTATCAAAGATCAGTTGTCCATAGAGGCGAGGGTCTCCTTCTGAACACTCAATTCGATTCCGTTGATAATTAGATCTGTCCTTCTGCCAGTACCATTCAGTTTTGAGCACTGTAGCTTTGTAATATGCTTCAAAGTCAGGTAGTGTGAGAACTCCCACTTTACTCCTCTTTCTCAAGACATTTTTGGCTATTCAGGGCATCTTACCCTTCCAAATAAATTTAGTTATTGGTTTTGCTATTTCTGTAAGGTAAGTTGTTGGGATTTGAATTGGTATTGCATTGAATCTGTAAATCAGTTTAGGTAAAATTGCCATCTTAACTATATTTAGTCTTCCAATCCATGAACATGGTATGTTCTTCCATCTTTTCAGGTCTTGTTCAATTTCTATTAGCAGTTTATTATACTTTTCTATGTAAAGGTCTTTTGTGTCCTTGGTTAAGTTTATTCCTAAATATTTGATTCTTTTGGTTGCTATTGTAAATGGGATTTCTTTCTTGATTTCCTCCTGTTGTTGCACATTACTTGTGTATAGGAACACTACAGATTTTTGCGTGTTGATCTTGTAGCCTGCTACTTTGCTATGTTCATTGACTAGTTCTAGTAGCTTTGCTGTAGATTTGTCTGGATTTCCTACATATAGAATCATGTCATCTGCAAATAGTGAAAATTTACTTCTTCCTCTCCAATTTGGATGCCTTTTATTTCTTTTTCTTGCCTAATTGCTCTACCTAGAACTTCCAGCACAATGTTGCATAGCAATGGTGATAGTGGGCATCCCTGTCTTGTTCCTGATCTTAGAGGAAAAGCTTTCAGTCTCTCCCCATGGAGTATGATGTTAGCTGTGGATTTTTCATATATTGCCTTTATCATATTGAAAAAGTTCCCTTCTATTCCTATCCTTTGAAGTGTTTTCATCAGGAAAGGATGTTTTTTTTTTTTTTTAATCATCATTTTATTGAGATATATTCACATACCACGCAGTCATACAAAACAATTTGTACTTTCGATTGTTTACAGTACCATTACATAGTTGTACATTCATCACCTAAATCAATCCCTGACACCTTCATTAGCACACACACAAAAAATAACAAGAATAATAATTAGAGTGAAAAAGAGCAATTGAAGTAAAAAAGAACACTGGGTACCTTTGTCTGTTTGTTTGCTTCCCCTACTTTTCTACACATCCATCCATAAACTAGACAAAGTGGAGTTTGGTCCTTACAGCATTCCCAATCCCACTGTCACCCCTCATAAGCTACATTTTTATACAACTGTCTTCGAGATTCATGGGTTCTGGGTTGTAGTTTAATAGTTTCAGGTATCCACCACCAGCTACCCCAATTCTTTAAAACCTAAAAAAGGTTGTCTAAAGTGTACGTAAGAGTGCCCACCAGAGTGATCTCTCGGCTCGTTTTGGAATCTCTCTGCCACTGAAGCTTATTTCATTTCCTTTCACATCCCCCTTTTGGTCAAGAAGATGTTCTCCATCCCACGATGCCGGGTCTACATTCCTCCCCGGGAGTCATATTCCACGTTGCCAGGGAGATTCACTTCCCTGGGTGTCTGATCCCACGTAGGGGGGAGGGCAGTGATTTCACCTTTCAAGTTGGCTTAGCCAGAGAGAGAGGGCCACATCTGAGCAACAAAGAGGCATTCAGGAGGAGACTCTTAGGCACAAATACAGGGAGGCCTAGCCTCTCCTTTGCAGCAACCGTCTTCCCAAGGGTAAAATTTATGGTAGAGGGCTCAACCCATCAAACCACCAGTCCCCTATGTCTGTGGTCATGTTAGCAACCATGGAGGTGGGGTAGGCAAATACCCCTGCATTCTCCACAGGCTCCTCAAGGGGGCACTACATCTTTTTTTTCCCCTTGTTTGTCTTTTTTCTTTCTTTTTTTTTTTTTAACTTTCCCTTCTTTTTTAAATCAACTGTGTGAAAAAAAAAGTTAAAAAGAAAACAAACATACAATAAAAGAACATTTCAAAGAGACCATAACAAGGGAGTAAGAAAAAGACAACTAACCTAAGATAACTGCTTAACTTCCAACATGTTCCTACTTTACCCCAAGAAAGTTACATAATATAGCAACATTTCAGTGAACTTGTTCCTACTACATCCATCAGAAATTAACAGACCATAGTCATTTCTGGGCATCCCCAGAACGTTAAATAGCTTATCTGTTCTTCTTGGATTATTGTTCCCCTTTCCTTAATTGCTCTCTACTGCTAGTTCCCCTACATTCTACATTATAAACCCTTTGTTTTACATTTTTCAAAGTTCACATTAGTGGTAGCATATAATATTTCTCTTTTTGTGCCTGGCTTATTTCGCTCAGCATTATGTCTTCAAGGTTCATCCATGTTGTCATATGAGGAAAGGATGTTGAATTCTGTCAAATGCCTTTTCTGCATCAATCGAGATGATCATGTGGTTCTTCTGCTTTGATTTATTGATGTGGTGTATTACATTAATTGATTTTCTTGTGTTGAACCAGCCTTGCATACCTGGAATAAATCCCACCTGGTCGTGGTGTATAATTCTTTTAATGTGCTGCTGGATTCAATTTGTGAGTATTTTGTTGAGGATTTTTGCATCTATATTCATTAAAGAAATTGGTCTGAGAGAGGCGGGGCAATATGGCGGACTGGTGAGCTTTATGTTTTAGTTACTCCTCCAGGAAAGTAGGTAGAAAGCCAGGAACTGCGTGGACTGGACAACACAGAGCAATCTGACTTTGGGCATACTTCATACAACACTCATGAAAACGTGGAACTGCTGAGATCAGCGAAATCTGTAAGTTTTTGCGGCCAGGAGACCCGCGCCTCTCCCTGCCAGGCTCAGTTCCATGGGAGGAGGGGCTGTCAGCACCGGGAAGGAGAAGGGAGAACTGCAGTGGCAGCCCTTATCGGAAACTCATTATGCTGATCCAAACTCCAACTGTAGACAGACGGAGACCAGACACCAGAGAATCTGAGAGCAGCCAGCCCAGCAGAGAGGAGACAGGCATAGAAAAAAAACAACATGAAAAACTCAAAAATAGAAGCGCAGGATTTTTGAAGTTCTGGTGAACATAGAAAGGGGAAGGGCAGAGCTCAGGCCAGAGCTCAGGCCCTGAGGCGCATATGCAAATCCCGAAGAAAAGCTTATCTCTCTGCCCTGTGGACCTTTCCTTAATGGCCCTGGTTGCTTTGTCTCTTAGCATGTCAATAACCCATTAGATCTCTGAGGACGGCCCTTTTTTTTTTTTTTAATCCTTTTTTCTTTTTCTAAAACAATTACTCTAAGAAGCCCAATACAGAAAGCTTCAAAGACTTGCAATTTGGGCAGGTCAAGTCAAGAGCAGAATAGGAGAGCTCTGAGACAAAACGCAATAATCCAGTGGCTGAGAAAATTCACTAAAAACCACAACTTCCCAAGAAAAGGGGAGTGTCCGCTCACAGCCATCATCCTGGTGGACAGGAAACACTCCTGCCCATCGCCAGCCCCATAGCCCAGAACTGCCCCAGACAACCCAGTGTGACGGAAGTGCTTCAAACAACAGGCACACACCACAAAACTGGGTGTGGACATTAGCCTTCCCTGCAACCTCAGCTGATTGTCCCAGAGTTGGGAAGGTAGAGCAGTATGAATTAACAAAGCCCCATTCAGCCACCATTTCAGCAGACTGGGAGCCTCCCTACACAGCCCAGCAGCCCAGAACTGCCCTGGGGGGACGGCACTCACCTGTGACATAGCACAGTCATCCCTCAACAGAGGACCCGGGGTGCACGGCCTGGAAGAGGGGCCCACTTGCAAGTCTCGGGAGCCATACGCCAATACCAAGGACTTGTGGGTCAGTGACAGAGACAAACTGTGGCAGGACTGAACTGAAGGATTAGACTATTGCAGCAGCTTTAAAACCCTAGGATCACCAGGGAGATTTGATTGTTAGAGCCACCCCCCCCCGACTGCCCAGAAACACGCCCCATATACAGGGCAGGCAACACCAACTACACACGCAAGCTTGGTACACCAATTGGACCCCACAAGACTCACTCCCCCACTCACCAAAAAGGCTAAGCAGGGGAGAACTGGCTTGTGGAGAACAGGTGGCTCGTGGACGCCACCTGCTGGTTAGTTAGAGAAAGTGTACTCCACGAAGCTGTACATCTGATAAATTAGAGATAAGGACTTCAATTGGTCTACAAATCCTAAAAGAACCCTATCAAGTTCAGCAAATGCCACGAGACCAAAAACAACAGAAAATTATAAAGCATATGAAAAAACCAGACGATATGGATAACCCAAGCCCAAGCACCCAAATCAAAAGATCAGAAGAGACACAGCTCCTAGAGCAGCTACTCAAAGAACTAAAGATGAACAATGAGACCATAGTACGGGAGACAAAGGAAATCAAGAAGACCCTAGAAGAGCATAAAGAAGACATTGCAAGACTAAATAAAAAAATGGATGATCTTATGGAAATTAAAGAAACTGTTGACCAAATTAAAAAGATTCTGGACACTCATAGTACAAGACTAGAGGAAGTTGAACAACGAATCAGTGACCTCGAAGATGACAGAAGGGAAAATGAAACCATAAAAGAAAGAATGGGGAAAAAAATTGAAAAAATCAAAATGGACCCCAGGGATATGAAAGACAATATGAAATGTCCAAATATAAGACTCATTGGTGTCCTAGAAGAGGAAGAAAAGGATAAAGGTCTAGGAAGAGTATTCAAAGAAATTGTTGGGGAAAACTTCCCAAATCTTCTAAACAACATAAATACACAAATCATAAATGCTCAGCGAACCCCAAATAGAATAAATCCAAATAAACCCACTCCGAGACATATACTGATCACACTGTCAAACACAGAAGAGAAGGAGCAAGTTCTGAAAGCAGCAAGAGAAAAGCAATTCACCACATACAAAGGAAACAGCATAAGACTAAGTAGTGACTACTCAGCAGCCACCATGGAGGCGAGAAGGCAGTGGCACGATATATTTAAAATTCTGAGTGAGAAAAATTTCCAGCCAAGAATACTTTATCCAGCAAAGCTCTCCTTCAAATTTGAGGGAGAGCTTAAATTTTTCACAGACAAACAAATGCTGAGAGAATTTGCTAACAAGAGACCTGCGCTACTGGAGGTACTAAAGGGAGCCCTACAGACAGAGAAACAAAGAAAGGACAGAGAGACTTGGAGAAAGGTTCAGTACTAAAGAGATTCGGTATGGGTACAATAAAGGATATTAACAGAGAGAGGGGAAAAATATGACAAACATAAACCAAAGGATAAGATGGCTGATTCAAGAAATGCCTTCACGGTTATAACGTTGAATGTAAATGGATTAAACTCCCCAATTAAAAGATATAGATTCGCAGAATGGATCAAAAAAAATGAACCATCAATATGTTGCATACAAGAGACTCATCTTAGAGAAAGGGACACAAAGAAACTGAAAGTGAAAGGATGCAAAAAAATATTTCATGCAAGCTACAGCCAAAAGAAAGCAGGTGTAGCAATATTAATCTCAGATAAAATAGACTTCAAATGCAGGGATGTTTTGAGAGACAAAGAAGGCCACTACATACTAATAAAAGGGGCAATTCAGCAAGAAGAAATAACAATCGTAAATGTCTATGCACCCAATCAAGGTGCCACAAAATACATCAGAAAAACACTGGCAAAACTAAAGGAAGCAATTGATGTTTCCACAATAATTGTGGGAGACTTCAACACATCACTCTCTCCTATAGATAGATCAACCAGACAGAAGGCCAATAAGGAAATTGAAAACCTAAACAATCTGATAAATGAATTAGATTTAACAGACATATACAGGACATTACATCCCAAATCACCAGGATAGACATACTTTTCTAGTGCTCATGGAACTTTCTCCAGAATAGATCATATGCTGGGACAGAAAACAAGCCTCAATAAATTTAAAAAGATCGAAATTATTCAAAGCACATTCTCTGACCACAATGGAATACAATTAGAAGTCAATAACCATCAGAGACTTAGAAAATTCACAAATACCTAGAGGTTAAACAACACACTCCTAAACAATCAGTGGGTTAAAGAAGAAATAGCAAGAGAAATTGCTAAATATATAGAGACGAATGAAAATGAGAACACAACATACCAAAACCTATGGGATGCAGCAAAAGCAGTGCTAAGGGGGAAATTTATAGCACTAAACGCATATATTAAAAAGGAAGAAGGAGCCAAAATCAAAGAACTAATGGATCAACTGAAGAAGCTAGAAAATGAACAGCAAACCAATCCTAAACCAAGTACAAGAAAAGAAATAACAAGGATTAAAGCAGAAATAAATGACATAGAGAACAAAAAAACAATAGAGAGGATAAATATCACCAAAAGTTGGTTCTTTGAGAAGATCAACAAGATTGATCAACAAGCCCCTAGCTAGACTGACAAAATCAAAAAGAGAGAAGACCCATATAAACAAAATAATGAATGAAAAAGGTGACATAATTGCAGATCCTGAAGAAATTAAAAAAGTTATAAGAGGATACTATGAACAACTGTATGGCAACAAACTGGATAATGTAGAGGAAATGGAATTTCCTGGAAACATATGAACAACCTAGACTGACCAGAGAAGAAATAGAAGACCTCAACCAACCCATCACTAGCAAAGAGATCCAATCAGTCATCAAAAAGCTTCCCACAAATAAATGCCCAGGGCCAGATGGCTTCACAGGGGAATTCTACCAAACTTTCCAGAAAGAACTGACACCAATCCTACTCAAACTCTTTCAAAACGTTGAAGAAAATGGAACACTACCTAACTCATTTTATGAAGCTAACATCAATCTAATACCAAAACCAGGCAAAGATGCTACAAAAAAGGAAAACTACCGGCCAATCTCCCTAATGAATATAGATGCAAAAATCCTCAACAAAATACTTGCAAATCGAATCCAAAGACACATTAAAAACATCATACACCATGACCAAGTGGGGTTTATTCCAGGCATGCAAGGATGGTTCAAAATAAGAAAGTCAATCAATGTATTACAACACATTAACAAGTCAAAAGGGAAAAATCAATTGATCATCTCAATAGATGCTGAAAAAGCATTTGACAAAATCCAACATCCGTTTTTGATAAAAACACTTCTAAAGGTAGGAATTGAAGGAAACTTCCTCAACATGATAAAGAGCATATATGAAAAACCCACAGCCAGCATAGTACTCAATGGTGAGAGACTGAAAGCCGTCCCTCTAAGATCAGGAACAATACAAGGATGCCCGCTGTCACCACTGTTATTCAACATTGTGCTGGAAGTGCTAGCCAGGGCAATCCGCAAAGACAAAGAAATAAAAGGCATCCAAATTGGAAAAGAAGAAGTAAAACTGTCATTGTTTGCAGATGATATGATCTTATATCTAGAAAACCCTGAGAAATTGACGATACAGCTACTAGAGCTAATAAACAAATTTAGCAAAGTAGCGGGATACAAGATTAACGCACAGAAGTCAGTAATGTTTCTATATGCTAGAAATGAACAAACTGAAGAGACACTCAAGGAAAAGATACCATTTTCAATAGCAACTAAAAAAATCAAGTACCTAGGAATAAACTTAACCAAAAATGTAAAAGACCTATACAAAGAAAACTACGTAACTCTACTAAAAGAAATAGAAGGGGACCTTAAAAGATGGAAAAATATTCCATGTTCATGGATAGGAAGACTAAACGTCATTAAGATGTCAATTCTACCCAAACTCATCTACAGATTCAATGCAATCCCAATCAAAATTCCAACAACCTACTTTGCAGACTTGGAAAAGCTAGTTATCAAATTTATTTGGAAAGGGAAGATGCCTCGAATTGCTAAAGACACTCTAAAAAAGAAAAACGAAGTGGGAGGACTTACACTCCCTGACTTTGAAGCTTATTATAAAGCCACAGTTGCCAAAACAGCATGGTACTGGCACAAAGATAGACATATAGATCAATGGAATCGAATTGAGAATTCAGAGATAGACCCTCAGATCTATGGCCGACTGATCTTTGATAAGGCCCCCAAAGTCACCGAACTGAGCCATAATGGTCTTTTCAACAAATGGGGCTGGGAGAGTTGGATATCCATATCCAAAAGAATGAAAGAGGACCCCTACCTCACCCCCTACACAAAAATTAACTCAAAATGGACCAAAGATCTCAATATAAAAGAAAGTACCATAAAACTCCTAGAAGATAATGTAGGAAAACATCTTCAAGACCTTGTATTAGGCGGCCACTTCCTAGACTTTACACCCAAAGCACAAGCAACAAAAGAGAAAATAGATAAATGGGAACTCCTCAAGCTTAGAAGTTTCTGCACCTCAAAGGAATTTCTCAAAAAGGTAAAGAGGCAGCCAACTCAATGGGAAAACATTTTTGGAAACCATGTATCTGACAAAAGACTGATATCTTGCATATATAAAGAAATCCTAGAACTCAGTGACAGTAGTACAGTCGGCCCAATTATAAAATGGGCAAAAGATATGAAAAGACAGTTCTCTGAAGAGGAAATACAAATGGCCAAGAAACACATGAAAAAATGTTCAGCTTCACTAGCTATTAGAGAGATGCAAATTAAGACCACAATGAGATACCATCTAACACCAGTTAGAATGGCTGCCATTAAACAAACAGGAAACTACAAATGCTGGAGGGGATGTGGAGAAATTGGAACTCTTATTCATTGTTGGTGGGACTGTATAATGGTTCAGCCACTCTGGAAGTCAGTCTGGCAGTTCCTTAGAAAACTAGATAGAGAGTTACCATTCGATCCAGCGATTGCACTTCTCGGTATATACCCGGAAGATCGGAAAGCAGTGACACGAACAGATATCTGCACACCAATGTTCATAGCAGCATTATTCACAATTGCCAAGAGATGGAAACAACCCAAATGTCCTTCAACAGATGAGTGGATAAATAAAATGTGGTATATACACACAATGGAATACTACGCGGCAGTAAGAAGGAACGATCTCGTGAAACATATGACAACATGGATGAACCTTGAAGACATAATGCTGAGCAAAATAAGCCAGGCACAAAAAGAGAAATATTATATGCTACCACTAATGTGAACTTTGAAAAATGTAAAACAAATGGTTTATAATGTAGAATGTAGGGGACCTAGCAATAGAGAGCAATTAAGGAAAGGGGAACAATAATCCAAGAAGAAGAGATAAGCTATTTAACGTTCTGGGGATGCCCAGGAATGAGTATGGTCTGTTAATTTCTGATGGATATAGTAGGAGCAAGTTCACAGAAATGTTGCTATATTATATAACTTTCTTGCGGTAAAGTAGGAACATGTTGGAAGTTAAGCAGTTATCTTAGGTTAGTTGTCTTTTTCTTACTCCCTTGTTATGGTCTCTTTGAAATGTTCTTTTATTGTATGTTTGTTTTCTTTTTAACTTTTTTTTCATACAGTTGATTTAAAAAAGAAGGGAAAGTTAAAAATAAAAAAAAGAAAAACAAGGAAAAAAAAAGATGTAGTGCCCCCTTGAGGAGCCTGTGGAGAATGCAGGGGTATTGGCCTACCCCACCTCCATGGTTGCTAACATGACCACAGACATAGGGGACTGGTGGTTTGATGGGTTGAGCCCTTTACCACAGGTTTTACCCTTGGGAAGACAGTTACTGCAAAGGAGAGGCTAGGCCTCCCTATGGTTGTGCCTAAGAGCCTCCTCCCGAATGCCTCTTTGTTGCTCAGATGTGGCCCTGTCTCTCTAGCTAAGCCAACTTGAAAGGTGAAATCACTGCCCTCCCTCCTACGTGGGATCAGACACCCAGGGGAGTGAATCTCCCTGGCAACGTGGAATATGACTCCCGGGGAGGTATGTAGACCTGGCATCGTGGGACGGAGAACATCTTCTTGACCAAAAGTGGGATGTGAAAGGAAATGAAATAAGCTTCAGTGGCAGAGAGATTCCAAAAGGAGCCGAGAGTTCACTCTGGTGGGCACTCTTATGCACACTTTAGACAACCCTTTTTAGGTTCTAAAGAATTGGGGTAGCTGGTGGTGGATACCTGAAACTATCAAACTACAACCCAGAACCCATGAATCTCGAAGACAGTTGTATAAAAATGTAGCTTATGAGGGGTGACAATGGGATTGGGAAAGCCATAAGGACCACACTCCACTTTGTCTAGTTTATGGATGGATGAGTAGAAAAATAGGGGAAGGAAACAAACAGACAAAGGTACCCAGTGTTCTTTTTTACTTCAATTGCTCTTTTTCACTCTAATTATTATTCTTGTTATTTTTGTGTGTGTGCTAATGAAGGTGTCAGGGATTGATTTGGGTGATGAATGTACCACTATGTAATGGTACGTAAACAATCGAAAGTACGATTTGTTTTGTATGACTGCGTGGTATGTGAATATATCTCAATAAAATGAAGATTAAAAAAAAAAAAAGTTACCTGAAATGCCACTATTATGGTAGCAAATTGTGATTGTGAAAAAAATTTTTTAATAATTTTTAGAAATATCACATTTTAAAACAAACTACTGTAACTGCCTCTTCCTATTACCATCTATTAATCCTTCCATGTGATACAGAATTTTACTGAAGGAGATGGGTATAATTGCCTCAGAAGAAATGTTTTATGTGAGTTTTTGTTTTTAGTTTTTTGTTAGTAGATTTGGTGGGTGGGAGTTATGTGCAGACACGTTTTTGTTAATTGCTCCCTCTAAATTGTATGATTTTGGATCCGTTTTTCTGCTGTTCTTGTATTTGTCTAAGGCCAAAGTAATTTATGCTGTGATTCTTACGGTTGAGACTTGTGTAAAAATGCCCTGATTTTTACAATCTGACCAGGGGAATACAACTGCTGTTTAATCTGTATAGCTCCAGATAATTTGCCATGAGCACTGAAAGAATGAAAGTTTTTCAAATTCGTTTTGTCTCCCTTACTTTTAAGAGCACATTCTTCTTCTATAAGGAGAAAAGTGTTAGTCTGGCTAAAATCTGTGGAGAGCAGATTTACTACACTTAAAATACTGTTACTTTTGTGGATATTTTGAAATTATCTCTCATCTGAAGTGCCTTAAGTATACTCTTAATTCACTTTTCTAGTAATGGTTTAAACATCACTTGTTATGCATTTTTAAAATACTATTGAGAATGACACATTGTAGTGGCAAAAATAATGAACTCTCTGGCTATTTGCTTTTGACTGTTTCAATAAACTTTTACAATCTGAATTCCGAGTCTTTGATTAACATCAAAAGAGGGTTGAGTTTAAAACACTACACTAGGATTTTTAAATTAGGATATTTCGTTTTGAAAGTTATAATTAAATTTCTTATTGTCCTGATGACAGTGAGTTTGATAGGTCAATATCCTCAAGTATTTCTAGATTGAGATACATTCTTCCAGGACTCAATACATGGTCCTTCATTAATATTTTCACCCACTGAATTAGTCAAGACAGCCAGGATAAGTAGGCGAATGACTGTTTTTAGTGATGGATCTAGCTTTTGTGTGCCACTCAGCAAACACTTGTCAACTAGGTAATTCTTTTTTAGTAAGAAGTAATTTATTTGAAACAGTTACCTAGATTATTGAGTTATATAAGACTGTACAACAGCATATTTGCAAATCGAGTAGAAACACTGGACTGGAAGTAAAGAGTTCTGACTTTTAATCCTTGCTCTGGTACTATCTGACTATGTGACTGTAGGCAAATCAACTTGAACCTCTCTGGACCCCTTTCCTTATCTGTAAGATGAGCACATTGAGCTGAACAACCTCAGTGTTCCTTCCAGCACTGTTCTCTGATGTAAAATATTACCTATGTATTTAAATTTCAAATAGATACTATTTGTGATACATGGGTTTGGTGTTTGTATCAGTCAGTGTTCTACCAGAGAAACAACCAGTAGGATGGATGACGGATGGATGGATGGATGGATGGATGGATGGATGGATGAATAGGTAGGTAGGTAGGTAGGTAGACATTAAGAGATTTATTTCAAGCAATTTTCTTATACAATTGTGGGGTCTAGCTAGGCAAATCCAAAATCTGTAGGGCAAGCCAGTGGACTGGAAATTCTTGGGCAGGAGCTGAGGATGCAGTCCACAGGTAGAATTACTTCATATGCATGGGAACTTTAGCCTTTCTTAAGTCCTTTCACCTGATTAGATGAGGCACACCCACATTATCGAGGATAATCTCTTTTACTTAAGTTAACCAGTTGTAGGTGTTAACCACATCTACAAAATACTTTCACAGCAACACCTAGATTAGTGTTTCAGTCAGTAACTGGGTACTATATCCTAACCAAGTTGACACACAAAACCATCACAGTCTACCCCTTGTCATAGTTCCACCTAACATGATCAGCTATCCTGCATATAACCAAAGCAAAAATTGTTCTAGTGGATTCCTAGGGGTAATAGTGAGTGGTGCCACTCCCATTTCCATCTCTTGACTCCTGGAACCATGAATCCTGGCTATGGGAGAAACAGCACCATGAATTGGATGCTGATTTAGAGCATATACAGCCTCCTGGAGAACATTGCCCCAGGCCTGCAAGGTATTGCCACCCAGTTGGCTCCATAGTTTGAGTCTTCAATAGGTCAGTTCACCATTCTATCAATTCAGCTTCTTCAGGATGATAGGGAATATGATAAGAACAGTGAATTCCATGAGCATAGGTCCATCACCATATTTCATTTGCTGTAAAACGAGTTGCTTACCAGAACCAACACAGCAAGGAATACTATGATGGTGGATAAGGCATTCTGTATGTCCACGGATGGTAGTTTTGAAAGCAACATGGCATGCAGGGAAGGCAAATACGGATTCGTAGTGTCTATTCCAGTAAGAACAAAATGCTGTCCCTTGCATGATGGACATAGTCTAATATAATTAACCCACCACCAGATAAGCTAGCTAATCAATTCATGGAATGGTGCCATATCAGGAACTGAGTATTGGTGTTTGCTGCTGGCAAATTGGGCACTTAGCAGAGGCTATAACCAAGTCAGCCTCGTTGAGTGGAAGTACATGTTGCTGAGCACATGTATAACTTCCATCCCTACCACCATGGCCACTTTGTTCATGAGCTCATTGGGCAATGACAGGAGTGGCTGGGGAAAGAAGCCAACTGGTATCCACAGCACTGCTCTTCGTATCCACTTGATTATTAAATCTGAGGTCATCTTCTGGTAAGCATTCACATGGGAAACAAAGATCTTCACATTTTTTTTGCCCATTCATTAGGGTTTATCCACAAACATCTCCCCCAGACCTCTTTGTCACCAATTTTCCAATCATGTTCCTTCCAAGTCATTAACCATCAAACCAAACCATCGGCTACAGCTTGTTTATCAGTATACAAATGCACCTCCAGCCACTTCCAAGAAAAATGAAAAGGTGAACTGCCAAAGTTCTACCCCCTGGGGGGGATTTCCTTCACCACTGTCCTTCAGGGATGCCCCAGAAAAGGACTCCAGTGCTGCACTGTCCACTTTCATTTGGTACCTGTGTATCATGCAGAATCGTCTGTAAACCAGGTCCAAGTTTTCTCTTCCTCAGTCGACTGAATATCAGAAACTCCTCAAGAGGCCAAAGTTGTGGACTGGGAAAGAGACAGTAATGTGGCAGGAGTGGGGGTGGGTGCATTTAGGGCACTTCCTCTTGTAACCTACTTGTGCCTTCAGGACCTGCTCAAGTCCAATCTCATCTATACCACTTCCATTTACGGATTGGTTAATGCTGAACACACCAAACTTTCTGGTTTGGTGGATCAGAAAACACCCAGTTCATTATGGGCAGCTCAGGTCTCCTGGTAACTTGGTGGCCCATGGTTAAGTGTTCTGTCTCTACTAAAGCCCAGAAGCAGGAATTTCTCAAAAGGAGAGTAGTTATCCACAGAGGATGGAAGGGCTTTGCTTCAAAATCCTGAGGGTCTGCCCTGTGATTCTCCTATAGGGGCCTGCCTAAGACTCCAAACAGCCCCTCTATCTGCCACCAACACTTCAAGAACCATTAGATCTGCTGGTTCATATGGCCTAAGTGCCAGAGCAGCTGCTTTGTATAGTTTCTGGTCCCCACTCAAAACTAACAGCTATTTGGGTCAATTGGTAAATGGGTCAGAGGAGCACACCCAAAAAGGGGAATATGTTGCCTCCAAAATTCAGAGGCCAATTAGGCTTTATGCCTCTTTTTTGGCTGTAAGAGAGTCCAGATGCAACAGGTTATCCTTCACCTTAGAAGGGATGTCTTGAGATACCCCAAATCACTGGATCCCTAGAAATTTCATTGAGGTGGAAAGTTCCTGAATTTTTATTGGATTTATTATCCCACATAATATGCAAATGTCTTACTAATAAGTCTAGAGTAGTTGCTACTTCTTGCTCACTAGGTCCAAGCAGCATACATAACATCATCAATGTAATGGAGCAGTGTGATGTCTTATAGAAGGGAAACGTGATCAAAGTTGCTGCAAACTAGATTATGACAGAGGGCTGGAGAGTTAACATACCCTGAGGTAAAACAGTAAAAGTGTATTGTTGACCTTGATAGCTGAAAACAAGCTGTTTCTGGTGGTCTTTACAAACAGGTATTAAGGAAAAAGCATTAGCCAGACTAATAGCTGCATACCAAGTACCAGGGAATGTGTTAACTTGTTCAAGCAATAATAACACCTCTGGATCAGCAGCTGCAATTGGAGTCACCACCTAGTTAAGTTTACAAAAATGCACTGTCATTCTCCAAAATCCGTCTGTTTTCTGCACAGGCCAAATAGGAGGGTTGGGGGGGATGTGGTGGGAATCATCACACCCCTCCCCCATCCTTCAAATCCTTCATTGTGACACTAATCTCTTCAATTCCACCAGGAATGTGGTATTGATTTTAATGTAATTTACTAGTTTGCTATGTAGAGGCAGTTCTAGTGGCTTCCACTTGGAGATTCCTACCATGAAAGCCCTCTCTCCACAGAACAGAGAAAGAGTATGAGGATTCTGCCATTTCCTAACTATGTCTATTCCAATGATGCATTCCAGAACCAGGAAAATAACCACGGGATGGGTTCTGGGACCAACCAGACCCACTGTGAGGTGGACCTGAGCTAAAACTCCATTGATTACTTGACCTTATTAAGCTCCTACTCTGACTGGTGGACCACAGAGACATTTTGGGTCTGCTAGAATTATCACTTCAGAGCCAGTGTCCAATAATCTCCAAAACCTCTGTTTATTTTATTTTGCCAAGTGCACAGTCACTGTGGTAAAAAGCCATAGGTCCCTGTGGGGTAGGCTGGGGAAAAGGTTAATGGTATAAATTATTGGCAGTGTAGCAGATTCCTTCCTCAGAGGGACCTGGACTTCCTTTCATTCAAGGAGTACTAGGTCTGTAAACTCTCTCAAGCCTGGGAATTGATGAGGGACTGTGACTTTCTGTTTTTGTGATTCAAGTTACACGTTTGTCCACATGACCTACACATGATCAAGTAAGAATTGATCTTTGGCTTACACAGATCAAGTAAGAATTTAGTAGGCTGCCAATCTATTTCATTTCTAGGTACTCAGTAATCAACTAGCCAATGCCCTAGGTCTTTACAAGTCAAACTATTCTGATTACTGCTTTCACTCTGCTGCCCATTACAATAACCATACCCACCTGCTCTTTGGTGATTAAGTGCCACCACTTGGTTCCTGCCAACCTGGAATCCAATCATCCCCATTTCATTTAAGGATCCCAGTTCAGTTGCAGTAGTTCCCATATTACTATCTGACCTACTGATGCTGGGTCCCCTCTCCAAATTTATTTCTCACAGTTGTGGTGAAAGGCATGTATTCTGGCCACTCCCAGGGTAAGTTAGCAGGTTTTCCATGATAATCCACTCTAACATTTGAATCTGCCTAAGACTTTGGATACCTTTCTCCACCTTATACAAAGGCATTTCTCAAATTTCAGTTTCATTTAGTGTAGGCCATATTTCAGCCAACGAACCAAACTGTTAGAACACTTTCTAACCCCTCTAGCTACAATGCTGAATCCAGAATATCTGCTTAGTGGACCATTAATAAATTCAGCCTGCTCCATCTTTATGGTTCTTCTACTATTATCCCATACCCTTGATATTCATTCCCACACATATTCCCTGGATTTCTGTCTGTAAAAATTGGAAAAACTATGCAGTTCTTTTGGATCATAATGCACCTCCTCATTGGTCACACTTTGTACCTCACCTTGTTGGGCCTGCTGCAGTTTTAGGTCTGGAAGCAAAAAGGGTGGTGGAGGTGAGTCCTGAGAAGAATTAGCAATTTCTTGCAAATCAACACCTTTAGGGGATTACTTTCTGGATTTCTCTGGCAAAAAAGAGTTAATCCCCGGGGATGAATGTGGACCCGGCATCATGGGACTGAGAGTATCCTCTTGACCAAAAGGGGGATGCAAAATGAGACGAAATAGTTTCAGTGGCTGAGAGATTCCAAATGGAGTCGAGAGGTCACTCTGGTGGACATTCTTATGCACTATATAGATAACACCTCTTAGGCTCTAATGTATTGGAATAGCTAGAAGTAAATACCTGAGACTACCAAACTCCAACCCAGCAGTCTGGACTCCTGTAGACAATTATATAATAATGTAGATTACAAGGGGTGACAGTGTGATTGTGAAGACCTTGTGGATCACACCCCCTTTATCTAGTGTATGGATGAGTGGAGGAATGGGGATTAAAAACTAAAGGACAAATGGGGTGGGATGGGGGGATGATTTGGGTGTTCTTTTTTCACTTTTAGTTTTTATTCTTGTTCTGGTTCTTTCTGATGTAAGGAAGATGTTCAGAGATAGATTGTGGTGATGAACGCATAACTAAGTTATCATACTGTGGACAGTGGATTGTATACTATGGATGATTGTATGGTGTGTGAATGTATTTCAATAAAACTGAATTTAATAAAAAAAAGAGTTAATCCCAGATGAAGGAGGAAAGACTTCCTTCCCAAAGGAGGCTATTACAAGTTTATTGGTCAAAGTAGGGTTAATCTCTTTGGATGGGGGTGGAAAAGCTGCTAAAAGGAGAACTTTACAGGTTTATACAGCAGAGAATACTCGGCAGAATTTAGTGTTTCAATATCCCCACCTTCACCATGATCTGGCATATGCCCCCATTCCAATTTTCAACATCTCATCCCTTCCCAATCAATGCCCTCACTTTAAGAGCAGACACCCTACAAGGCTGGGGATTCAGTTTGCATTGCAATTCCGCTACTCACAAGATTAGACTCTGCATTTGGTTTTCAGAAATCACAATCATGGGAGCTGGAAAGTCTGAACCCCACAGTTGATCATGTTGCAGCAAGTTTCAGAACGTCATTCCTTTACACAGCTGAATAAAATTCCATTGTATGTATATTTTGTTTATCCTTTTTTCCATTGATAGATATTTGTGTTACTTTCATCTTTTGGCAATTGTGGATAATGGTGCTATGACCATAGGTGTACAAATACATATTTCAGTCTCTGATTTTAATTATTTTAATTATTTTGGGGATATACCTAGAAGTGGGATTGCTGGGTCATATTTAATTCCATACTTAACTTTCTGAGGAGCTGCCAAACTGTCTTTCCACAGTGACTGCATTCTTTTACATTTCCACAGGCAACATACAATTGTTCCCATTTCTTCAAATTCTCTCCAATGCCTGTTATTTGCTTTTTTTAAAAAAAAAAAAATAATAGCCTTCCTAGTGGATATACAGGTGGTATGATATGGTAGTTTTGATTCGTACTTCTCTAATGCCTAATGAGGTTGAGCATCTTTTTATGTGTTTATTGGTCATTTGTATATCTTCCTTTGAATTAAGTCTATTCATGTCCTTTTAATTGGATTGCTTGTCTTTATTTTTTTTAAATCTTACTTTTTTTTAAATCTTCATTTTATTGAGATATATTCACATACCATGCAGTCATACGAAACGAGTCGTACATTTGATTGTTCACAGTACCATTACATAGTTGTACATTCATCACCTAAAACGATCCCTGACACCTTCATTAGCACACACACAAAAATAACAAGAATAATAATTAAAGTGAAAAAGAGCAATTAAAGTAAAAAAGAACACTGCGTGCCTTTGTCTGTTTGTTTGTTTGTTTCCTTCCCCTATTTTTCTACTCATCCATCCTTAAACTAAACAAAGGGGAGTGTGGTCCTTATGGCTTTCCCAATACCATTGTCACCCCTCATAAGCTACATTTTTATACAATTGTCTGTGAGATTCATGGGTTCTGGGTTGTAGCTTGATAGTTTCAGGTATCTACCACCAGCTACCCCAATTCATTAGAACCTAAAAAGGGTTGTCTACATAGTGCATAAGAGTGCCCACCAGAGTGACCTCTCAGCTCCTTTTGGAATCTCTCTGCCACTGAAGCTTATTTCATTTCCTTTCACATCCCCCTTTTGGCCAAGATGTTCTCCATCTCACGATGCCGGGTCTACATTCCTCCCAAGGAGTCATATTCCATGTTGCCAGGGAGATGTAGCAGTTTTTTATATATTCTGGATATTACCGTTATCAGATACAGAATTTCCAAATATTTTCTCCCATTTTGTAGGTTGTCTTTGATTGATAATGTTTTCTGATGCACAGAAGATTTTAATTTTGATGAAGTCCTATTTATCTACTGTTTTCTTTTTTTGCTCGTGCTTTTGACATAAAGTCTAAGAGACCAATTTATTATAAGGCCGTGAAGATGTTTCCCTTGGATTTCTTGTAGGAGTTTTAGAGTTTTAGCTCTTATAGTTAGATCTTTGATCCATTTTGAGTTAATTTTTATAAATGGTGTAATGTAGGGTTTATTTTCATTCTTTTGCTTGTGGATATCCAATTTTTCCAGCATCATTTGTTTAAGAAACTATTCTTCCCACATTGAGAGGACTCAGTAGCCTTGTTGAAAAACAATTGGCCATAAATGAGCGGGTTTATTTCTGAACTCTCAATTCTATTCCATTGGTCTATATGTCTGTCCTTGTGCCAGGATCATTCTGTTTTGATTAATGTCTCTATAACAAGCTTAAAATTGGGCAGTGTGGGTTCTACAACTTTGTTTTCCTTTTTCTAGATGACTATGGCTATTTGAATCCAATTACTCTTCCATATGAATTTGATGATTGACTTTTCAATTTGTACAAAGAATGCTGTTGGAATTTTGATGGAAATTGCATTGAATCTCCAAATTGCTTTGGGTAGAATTGACATCTTAATACTATTTAGTCTTCCAAACCATGTACATGGAATGTCTTTCCATTTTTTTAAGCCCTTAATTTCTTTCAGCAATGTTTTTTGTTTTGTTTTGTTTTCCGTGTTCAAATCCTTTGCATACTTGGTTAAATTTATTCCTAGGTATTTGATTCCTTTAGATGCTATTGTAAATGGAATATTTTCCTAGATTACCTTTTCAGATAATTCATTACTAGTTTATAGAAACACCACTGATTTTTGCGTGTTAATCTTGTACCCCAATACTTTGCTGAATACCTTTATTTTCTCTAGTTTTGTTTTTGGATTTTTCTGGATTTTCTATATATATATATATATGGACATTACATGTGCAAATAGGGAAATTTTACTTCTTCCTTTCTAATTTTTATAACCTTTATTATTATATTTGCCTAATTACTCTGGCTAGAACTTCCAGTACAGTGTTAAATATCAGTGGTGACAATGGGCATATATGTCTTGTTCATGACCTCAGGGGGAAGGCTTTCAGTCATTTATCATTGAGCATATTGTTAGCTGTTGGTTTTTCATATATTCCCTTTATCAACTTGATGAAATTTTCTTCCATTTTGCTGAGGGTTCTTGTCGAGAAGCCATTCTGGATTTTGTCAATTGCCTTTTCTACTTCAATTGCCATGATTGTGTCATTTTTGCCCTTCATTCTATTAATGTGCTGTATTATATTAATTGAGTTACTTATCTTGAACTACACTTGTAGACCTGGAATAAATCCCAATTAAACATTATATATATATATATATATGTATATGCTTTTGGATTTGGTTTATTAATACTTTTATTAAGGATTTTTGTGTCATATTCATATGGAATATTGGCCTGTAATTTTCTTTCCTTGTGGTATCTTTATCTGGCTCTGGTATGAGGATAAAGTTGGTCTTATAGAATAAGTTAGGGAGTATTCCCTCCTCCTCTTCAATTTTTTGGAAGTGTTTACACAGAACTGGTGTTCATTCTTCTTGGAATATTAGGTGAAACTCACAGTTGAAGCCATCTGTCCATAAGTTTTTCTTTCTTGAGAGGTTTTTGATTATTGATTCAGTATTTTTACTTGTTATTGGTCTGTTCAGATCTTCTATTTCTTTTTGAGTCACTGTATGGAGTTTGAGTGCTTCTAGGAATTTCACTATTTCATCAAGGTTATCTAATTTTTTGTCATACAATTGTTCATAGTATCCTCTTACACTCCCTTTTATTTCTCTGGGGTTGGTAGTAATGTCCCCCTTTTCATTTCTCATTTTATTTATGTTTCCTCTTTTTGTCATTTTCAGTCTAGCTGAAGTTTGTCCATTTTCATGATCTTTTCACACAACCGTCTTTTTTTTTTTTTTTTTTTAAGATGGCTACTAAAGATAACTTTAATGAAAATTCTTATCCCCCAAGACATCATTTCCTCAATGCTTTAAACAAAAAAGTCACAGTACAAAAGTATGTGGGAAATACTGTGTTCTATAATAGCTGCTTTTATTTACATAGCCCTTCCCTCTGAAAAGCTCCAAAGTGTTTTGCACTCATTCATTCTTATATGATTCCTATACAGATGTTGCTGTATCTGTTTTAATCAAGGGGCGGTACAGAGATGTTAAACTGCTTAGTGGAAATTACTGATGGAGTCCTTGGCATAGCAGAGAATGGAAAGAACATTGCTGAAATACCAGCCTAAGACCTCATCCAGAAAGACCATGAAGACTTCACCCAGTTCCTTCCACAAATGGAAGTTTGTACTTTCTGGGGTGAGAATACTTTGATACAAAGACTTTCATGTTTCTGTCTTACAAGGGATGACTATACCCATGGGTCCCATTCTGAACAAGCCAGGACTGACCGTACTGACTGGGTGACAATTATCTCAGTGATACGCCATCAACAGTGCTGGAAGAGTGGGGGAGAAAAAGGTATAAGATGTCTAATATCCACCTGAAGGAGAAGCCTAAACCACAATTCCAATTCATTTGAGTTGTCTGATACTTTTCCAGAAAATATTTTTCTAGTAATGAGGATACAGGCTTTACTCTAAAAATTATCTAGTCCTCTGCCATAAAACCAGTGTTTTGATACCATAAGGAAACTCAAATGGGTCAGATAATGGGTCAGTACAAAATCAGTAGGAGAGTATCCTTGGTTTAGAATAGGTTTACTCATATAACAAGAGTTCATTGATTTGCTAATTTGCCACCTTTTCCATTTAATTTGTCCTTAAGTGCCTCTTGCACTGGTTTCCTAAATGAACTCTTGTTTGCAGAAATACAGACTTTCTTAGGAACCACAATACAATCTGAATACCAATAAAAAGACATCTATCCCTACTCCTTTTATAAAAGAACTTCATTTTTTCCTAATTAAAAAAAAAAGGGAGGGGAAGGAATCTGGGAAATACTGGTCTATTCAAGGTTTGGAGAATTTAATTAGGTACATAGGATGTTGAGATTATAAATGAGCTTCAATGATGTGAAATCCCACCCAGGGGAAACAAACTGATTTCGCAAAAACAGAAACTGTTTCCCAGTTCTTTTCTCACAACACTGTTCTCATTCTTGTTCTATCTTCAAAATGTCCTTATAAGGAAAGTACTAAAAGATATCATACTATCTTCAAAATGTTTACCCAACCCTGTGACCCAGTTGTAGACATTCTGTAGCACAGTGGAAATACTTCTGCAGAGAAAGGATGATTCTCAATTTAGCATAAACAGACCCAAAAGGAAAGGCACGGTGACATCCAAGTGATCTGAGGAACAGCATTAGGTAAACAAGATGGAAGCAGTAAGCAAAATAAAAATACAAATAGTGGTGTTGGCAAAGGAGCTTAGGAAAGTGAGATAACATGTCTGTCTTGTTTAGGACTACATTTAACATAGTTTTAAGACATCACAATACAAGCTGGAATTCTACTTGTATTTCAGGGTAAACTTATATTCATTTAGCAATTCACTTCAGACTTCTGAACAGATTGTTTTACATGTTCTACGAGGATAGTGGAGGATATTACTTATTACCAAGTAATTACTAAAACAATCAACTGGGTTTAACCCAAAGGGGATTATAAACAAATAAACCCTGGGAAGTGAAGCCGGTTGGGGATGAAGGAAGTGTCACGCAAAGGGGATGCTGATTCACCTGTACCCACCCGGGATGGGGAAGGTGAGGGGGGCAAAACAAGAGGTTCCTCGCAGGTAAATCACAAGGCCCAGATTCAGGCACTACACGGATAACTACGAAGTATGTGACCTTCTACCACGCCACGACGGATTATTTGTGCAAGGATTCGACCTCATGGATGAATGGAAGGGACTACAATGGACAATCTTTGGGATTCCTTCCAGAGTCTGAATACCGATTTACATTCTCTTCACTGATCTAATCTAGCACTGTGACAGTGCTCCGGGGCATATCCCAGACCTCAAGCTTCACCTGGAGCGCTCCTTCACGGGTGAGCGTCGGGCCGGTTGTGCAGTGCAGGGAAGTGACGCTTCAAAGTTTAAGGGCAACCTCGCACACCCAAAGTTGAGAGAACTGCTGAATCAGAGGTGCCCCCATTTTGCCAGATCATAGGCAACTGGATGCTCCCTTCCTTCTCCCACATCCCTCCTCCAACTCCTGTCCGTTCAGAGGTCACCTGTGGTGGAGAGCACCGTGCTGGCGAAGAAGAGCGCGGAGGTGAAGTCCCAGTTCCAGTTGCCAGAGGCGTTGCTGAGCACCGACACGCCGTAGTTGCTGGCCTCTAGCACCCGCACCAAGAACTGCTCCAGTTGCTGCTCCGAGAGGCACTCGTGCTCCTCCAGGAAGCGCCGCTTCAGCTTGCGAAGCTCCTGGCGCAGTAGGTCCTCGTAGGGCAGCTCCACCGAAGAGAAGGCCACGGCGCCGAACACCAAGTACAGCAGATAGCCCAGCACCAAGAAGCCGAAGCACCAGGCCGAGCGGTGCCGCTCCACCAGGCGCACGCACGAGCTGCCGGCCAGGGACTGCAGCATCTTCCTCCCCCGCGCGCCGCCGCTGCCGCCGCCGCAGCAGACCCGGCCGAGAGCGCCAGCCGCGCGCCGGACCAGCGCCTGTACCCTCCTCGGCGCCGCCCTGGCCAGCCCTCGGCCGGCTCCGGTTACCTGCTCGGGGTGTTTCGGGAGGCCGCTGCCGGATCCCGCCTGGCGGCCCGCGGGGTCCCCTCCCCCGCCGCGCCCACGATAAGGGCGGGACCAGAAGTTTGAGCGGTCGGGATCGGGTGCCACCGCCCCCTGCCCTTCGGCGCACCTCCTTTCGCGCTCGCTCTGCGCGGGCTCCGGCTCCCTTTGTGCAGTTACCGTCTCCCTGTGATTGGCGCTCTCCGGCGATTTTTTTTTCCCTCCCTTCTTTTCCTCTTCCCTTGCAATATCACAACCGTCTTTTAATTTCATTGATACTCTCTTTTACTGTTTAATTTTCTTTGACTTATCTGCACTCTAATACTTGTTATTTCCTTCCATCCAGTCACTTTCAGTTTAGTGTGCTGTTTTTCTAATTAGTCTAGGCATGAGATCATGTCACTGATTTGAGATCTTTCTTCTTTTTTTAATGTAAGCATTTACACTGTTATTTCAGTATCCCATAAGTTTTGGTACATTGTGTTTTCATTTTCGTTTACCTCAATATATTTCCAAAATTCTACTGTGATTTCTTCTTTGTCCAATTCATTGTTTACGAGTGACTTGTTTAATTTCCATATAGTTGTAAATTTTCTTGGTCTCTCTTTGTTATTGATTTCTAGCTTCATTCCTTTATGATTGGAGAAGACACATTGTATGATTTCAATCTTTTGAAATTTATTATAACTAGTTCTGTGACTTAAAATGTGGTCTTGTCTGGAGAATGATCCATGTGCACTAGAAAAGTGTGTGTATTCTGCTGTTGTTGGGTGAAGTGTTGTGCTGGTTTGAATCTATTATGTCCCCCCCAAAAAGCCATGTTCTTTTAATCCAATCTTGTTGGTGCAGACTTATTATGGGTGAGATTTTTGATTAGGTTGTTTCTATTCAGCTGTGACCCACCCAGCTATGGGTCAGACCTTTTGATTAGATCATTTACACAGAGGTTTGACCCTGCCAATTCAAGTTGGGTCTTGATTAGTTTACTGTAATCCTTAAGAGAGCTCAGGGGCCGACACAGATCCAGACACTTGGAGATGCAGACAGAAAGATGTTTGGAGATGCTAAGAGACGAAATCCAGAGCTTGTCCCAGAGAGGCTAAGAGAGAACCCCTAGGTGCTTAGAGAAAAACACCATAGTAGAACAAAAAAGGATGCACAGGAGATGAGAGAGAGAAGCTAAGAGAGACAGAAGCTCAAAGACATTTTGGAGAAAGATATATATATATATTTTTTTTTAATTCAGTTTTATTGAAATATATTCATAAACCATACAGTCATTCATGGTATACAATCAACTGTTCACAGTATGATCATATAGTTATGCGTTCATCACCACAATCTATTTCTGAACATTTTCCTTACATCAGAAAGAATCAGAATAAGAATAAAAAATAAAATTGAAAAGAGAATACCCAAACCATCCCCCTATACCACCCTATTTGTCATTTAGTTTTTACTCCCATTTTTCTACTGATTTTTTTTTCAATTTTTTAACTTTGTTTATCAAAAAATTAAAAACAAACAGGCAAACAACAACCAAAAAAACCCCACAACATTTCAAACAAAGCAATGGATTAAGGAAAACAAATAACCTAAAATGACTACTTTGCTTCCAATATGTTCCTACCATACCCCAAGAAAATTAATAAACCATGTCCAAACAGAGGAGTAAGAAAAACAAATAATCTGAAATAACTACATTGCTTCCAACATGTTCGTACCATACCCCAAGAAAATTAACAACCCCTAAGAAAACAAAGGAATAAGAGAAAAAAAAACCTAAAATAACTCTATTGCTTCCAACATGATCTTACTATATCCAAGAAAGTTTACAAACCATAATCATCCCTGAGCATTCCCATAACATTGAGATTACCCTCCATAGTTTATCTGTTCTTATTAGATTATCATTCCCCCTCCACTAATTGGTATCTCTAGGTCCCCTACATTCTACAGTATAAAACATTGTACATTTTTCACAGAATTCACATTAGTGGTAACATACAATATCTCTCTTTTTGTGCCTGGCTTATTTTGCTCAGCATTATGTCTTTTTTTTTTTTAATCTTCATTTTATTGAGACATATTCATATACCATGCAGTCATACAAATCGTACTTTCGATTGTTCACAGTACCATTACATAGTTGTACATTCATCACCCAAATCAATCCCTGACACCTTATTAGCACACACACAAGAATAACAAGAATAATAATTAGAGTGAAAAACAGCAATTGAAGTAAAAAAGAACACTGGGTACATTTGTCTGTTTCTTTCCTTCCCCTATTTTTCTACTCATCCATCCATAAACTACACGAAGTGGAGTGTGGTCCTTATGGCTTTCCCAATCCCCTTGTCACCCCTCATAAGCTACATTTTTATACAAGTGTCTTCGACATTCATGGGTTCTGGGTTGTAGTTTGATAGTTTCAGGTATCCACCACCAGCTACCCCAATTCTTTAGAACCTAAAAAGGGTTGTCTAAAGTGTGTGTAAGAGTGCCCACCAGAGTGACCTCTCGGCTCCTTTTGGATTCTCTCTGCCACTGAAGCTTATTTCATTTCCATTCACATCCCCCTTTTGGTCAAGATGTTCTGTGTCCCACGATGCCAGGTCTACATTCCTCCCCGGGAGTCATATTCCACGTTGCCAGGGAGATTCACTCCCCTGGGTGTCTGATCCCATGTAGGGGGGAGGGCAGTGATTTCACCTTTCAAGTTGGCTTAGCCAGAGAGAGAGGGCCACATCTGAGCAACAAAGAGGCATCTGGGAGGAGGCTCGTAGGCACAACCATAGGGAGGCCTAGCCTCTCCTTTGCAGCAACCGTCTTCCCAAGGGTAAAACCTGTGATAGAGAGCCCAACCCATTAAACCACCAGTCCCCTATGTCTGTGGTCATGTTAGCAACCATGGAGGTGGGGTAGGCGAGTACCCCTGCATTCTCCACAGGCTCCTAAAGGGGGCACTACATCTTTTTTTTTTCCTTGTTTTTTTTTTTTTTTTAACGTTCCCTTCTTTTTTTTTTTTTTCTTAGTATATACCTTTATTAGCCTTGATTTTTTTTAATCTTCATTTTACTGAGATATATTCATATACCACGCAGTCATACAAAACAAATCGTACTTTCGATTGTTCACAGTACCATTACATAGTTGTACATTCATCACCCAAATCAATCCCTGACACCTTCATTAGCACACACACAAGAATAACAAGAATAATAATTAGAGTGAAAAAGAGCAATTGAAGTAAAAAAGAACACTGGGTACCTTTGTCTGTTTGTTTCCTTCCCCTATTTTTCTACTCATCCATCCATAAACTAGACAAAGTGGAGTGTGGTCCTTATGGCTTTCCCAATCCCCTTGTCACCCCTCATAAGCTACATTTATATACAACTGTCTTCGAGATTCATGGGCTCTGGGTTGTAGTTTGATAGTTTCAGGTATCCACCACCAGCTACCCCAATTCTTTAGAACCTAAAAAGGGTTGTCTAAAGTGTGTGTAAGAGTGCCCACCAGAGTGACCTCTCGGCTCCTTTTGGATTCTCTCTGCCACTGAAGCTTATTTCATTTCCTTTCACATCCCCCTTTTGGTCAAGAAGATGTTCTCCGTCCCACGATGCCAGGTCTATATTCCTCCCCGGGAGTCATATTCCACGTTGCCAGGGAGATTCACTCCCCTGGGTGTCTGATCCCACGTAGGGGGGAGGGCAGTGATTTCACCTTTCAAGTTGGCTTAGCTAGAGAGACAAGGGCCACATCTGAGCAACAAAGAGGCATTCGGGAGGAGGCTCTTAGGCACAAACATAGGGAGGCCTAGCCTCTCCTTTGCAGCAACCGTCTTCCCAAGGGTAAAACCTGTGGTAAAGGGCCCAACCCATCAAACCACCAGTCCCCTATGTCTGTGGTCATGTTAGCAACCATGGAGGTGGGGTAGGCGAATACCCCTGCATTCTCCACAGGCTCCTCAAGGGGGCACTACATCTTTTTTTTTCCTTGTTTTTTTTTTTTTAACTTTCCCTTCTTTTTTTTTTTTTTTCTTTTTTTTTTAAATCATCATTTTATTGAGATATATTCACATACCACGCAGTCATACAAAACAAATTGTACTTTCGATTGTTTACAGTACCATTACATAGTTGTACATTCATCACCTAAATCAATCCCTGACACCTTCATTAGCACACACACAAAAATAACAAGAATAATAATTAGAGTGAAAAAGAGCAATTGAAGTAAAAAAGAACACTAGGTACCTTTGTCTGTTTGTTTGCTTCCCCTACTTTTCTTTTTTTTTTTTTTTTTTTATCATCATTTTATTGAGATATATTCACATACCACGCAGTCATACAAAACAAATTGTACTTTCGATTGTTTACAGTACCATTACATAGTTGTACATTCATCACCTAAATCAATCCCTGACACCTTCATTAGCACACACACAAAAATAACAAGAATAATAATTAGAGTGAAAAAGAGCAATTGAAGTAAAAAAGAACACTAGGTACCTTTGTCTGTTTGTTTGCTTCCACTACTTTTCTACACATCGATCCATAAACTAGACAAAGTGGAGTTTGGTCCTTATGGCATTCCCAATCCCACTGTCACCCCTCATAAGCTACATTTTTATACAACTGTCTTCGAGATTCATGGGTTCTGGGCTGTAGTTTAATAGTTTCAGGTATCCACCACCAGCTACCCCAATTCTTTAGAACCTAAAAAAGGTTGTCTAAAGTGTGCGTAAGAGTGCCCACCAGAGTGATCTCTCGGCTCGTTTTGGAATCTCTCTGCCACTGAAGCTTATTTCATTTCCTTTCACATCCCCCTTTTGGTCAAGAAGATGTTCTCCATCCCACGATGCCGGGTCTACATTCCTCCCCGGGAGTCATATTCCACGTTGCCAGGGAGATTCACTTCCCTGGGTGTCTGATCCCACGTAGGGGGGAGGGCAGTGATTTCACCTTTCAAGTTGGCTTAGCCAGAGAGAGAGGGCCACATCTGAGCAACAAAGAGGCATTCAGGAGGAGACTCTTAGGCACAAATACAGGGAGGGCTAGCCTCTCCTTTGCAGCAACCGTCTTTCCAAGGGTAAAACTTATGGTAGAGGGCTCAACCCATCAAACCACCAGTCCCCTATGTCTGTGGTCATGTTAGCAACCATGGAGGTGGGGTAGGCGAATACCCCTGCATTCTCCACAGGCTCCTCAAGGGGGCACTACATCGTTTTTTTTTTTTTTTCCTTGTTTGTCTTTTTTCTTTTTTTTTTTTTTTAACTTTCCCTTCTTTTTTCAAATCAACTGTATGAAAAAAAAAGTTAAAAAGAAAACAAACATACAATAAAAGAACATTTCAAAGAGACCATAGCAAGGGAGTAAGAAAAAGACAACTAACCTAAGATAACTGCTTAACTTCCAACATGTTCCTACTTTACCCCAAGAAAGTTACATACTATAGCAACATTTCAGTGAACTTGTTCCTACTACATCCATCAGAAATTAACAGACCATAGTCATTTCTGGGCATCCCCAGAACGTTAAATAGCTTATCTGTTCTTCTTGGATTATTGTTCCCCCTTCCTTAATTGCTCTCTACTGCTAGTTCCCCTACATTCTACATTATAAACCATTTGTTTTACATTTTTCAAAGTTCACATTAGTGGTAGCATATAATATTTCTCTTTTTGTGCCTGGCTTATTTCGCTCAGCATTATGTCTTCAAGGTTCATCCATGTTGTCATATGTTTCACCAGATCGTTCCTTCTTACTGCCGCGTAGTATTCCATCGTGTGTATATACCACATTTTATTTATCCACTCATCTGTTGATGGACATTTGGGTTGTTTCCATCTCTTGGCAATTGTGAATAATGCTGCTATGAACATTGGCGTGCAGATATCTGTTCGTGTCACTGCTTTCCGATCTTCCGGGTATATACCGAGAAGTGCAATCGCTGGATCGAATGGTAGCTCTATCTCTAGTTTTCTAAGGAACTGCCAGACTGACTTCCAGAGTGGCTGAACCATTATACAGTCCCACCAACAGTGAATAAGAGTTCCAATTTCTCCACATCCCCTCCAGCATTTGTAGTTTCCTGTTTGTTTAATGGCAGCCATTCTAACCGGTGTTAGATGGTATCTCATTGTGGTCTTAATTTGCATCTCTCTAATAGCTAGTGAAGCTGAACATTTTTTCATTTCTTGGCCATTTGTATTTCCTCTTCAGAGAACTGTCTTTTCATATCTTTTGCCCATTTTATAATTGGGCTGTCTGTACTATTGTCATTGAGTTGTAGGATTTCTTTATATATGCAAGATATCAGTCTTTTGTCAGATACATGGTTTCCAAAAATGTTTTCCCATTGAGTTGGCTGCCTCTTTACCTTTTTGAGAAATTCCTTTGAGGTGCAGAAACTTCTAAGCTTGAGGAGTTCCCATTTATCTATTTTCTCTTTTGTTGCTTGTGCTTTGGGTGTAAAGTCTAGGAAGTGGCCGCCTAATACAAGGTCTTGAAGATGTTTTCCTACATTATCTTCTAGGAGTTTTATGGTACTTTCTTTTATATTGAGATCTTTGGTCCATTTTGAGTTAATTTTTGTGTAGGGGGGTGAGGTAGGGGTCCTCTTTCATTCTTTTGGATATGGATATCCAACTCTCCCAGCCCCATTTGTTGAAAAGACCATTATGACTCAGTTCAGTGACTTTGGGGGCCTTATCAAAGATCAGTCGGCCATAGATCTGAGGGTCTATCTCCGAATTCTCAATTCGATTCCATTGATCTATATGTCTATCTTTGTGCCAGTACCATGCTGTTTTGGCAGCTGTGGCTTTATAATAAGCTTCAAAGTCAGGGAGTGTAAGTCCTCCCACTTCGTTTTTCTTTTTTAGAGTGTCTTTAGCAATTCGAGGCATCTTCCCTTTCCAAATAAATTTGATAACTAGCTTTTCCAAGTCTGCAAAGTAGGTTGTTGGAATTTTGATTGGGATTGCATTGAATCTGTAGATGAGTTTGGGTAGAATTGACATCTTAATGACATTTAGCCTTCCTATCCATGAACATGGAATATTTTTCCATCTTTTAAGGTCCCCTTCTATTTCTTTTAGTAGAGTTATGTAGTTTTCTTTGTATAGGTCTTTTACATCTTTGGTTAAGTTTATTCCTAGGTACTTGATTTTTTTAGTTGCTATTGAAAATGGTATCTTTTTCTTGAGTGTCTCTTCAGTTTGTTCATTTCTAGCATATAGAAACATTACTGACTTATGTGCATTAACCTTGTATCCCGCTACTTTGCTAAATTTGTTTATTAGCTCTAGTAGGTGTATCATCGATTTCTCAGGGTTTTCTAGATATAAGATCACATCATCTGCAAACAATGACAGTTTTACTTCTTCCTTTCCAATTTGGATGCCTTTTATTTCTTTGTCTTGCCGGATTGCCCTGGCTAGCACTTCCAGCACAATGTTGAATAACAGTGGTGATAGCGGGCATCCTTGTCTTGCTCCTGATCTTAGAGGGAAGGCTTTCAGTCTCTCACCATTGAGTACTATGCTGGCTGTGGGTTTTCCATATATGCTCTTTATCATGTTGAGGAAGTTTCCTTCAATTCCTACCTTCTGAAGTGTTTTTATCAAAAACGGATGTTGGATTTTGTCAAATGCTTTTTCAGCATCTATTGAGATGATCAATTGATTTTTCCCTTTTGACTTGTTAATGTGTTGTAATACATTGATTGATTTTCTTATGTTGAACCATCCTTGCATGCCTGGAATAAACCCCACTTGGTCATGGTGTATGATTTTTTTAATGTGTCTTTGGATTCGATTTGCAAGTATTTTGTTGAGGATTTTTGCATCTATATTCATTAGGGAGATTGGCCGGTAGTTTTCCTTTTTTGTAGCATCTTTGCCTGGTTTTGGTATTAGATTGATGTTAGCTTCATAAAATGAGTTAGGTAGTGTTCCATTTTCTTCAACGTTTTGAAAGAGTTTGAGTAAGATTGGTGTCAGTTCTTTCTGGAAAGTTTGGTAGAATTCCCCTGTGAAGCCATCTGGCCCTGGGCATTTATTTGTGGGAAGATTTTTGATGACTGATTGGATCTCTTTGCTTGTGATGGGTTGGCTGAGGTCTTCTATTTCTTCTCTGGTCAGTCTAGGTTGTTCATATGTTTCCAGGTAATTCCATTTCCTCTACATTATCCAGTTTGTTGTCATACAGTTGTTCATAGTATCCTCTTATAATTTTTTTAATTTCTTCAGGATCTGCAGTTATGTCACCTTTTTCATTCATTATTTTGTTTATATGGGTCTTCTCTCTTTTTGATTTTGTCAGTCTAGCTAGGGGCTTGTCAATCTTGTTGATCTTCTCAAAGAACCAACTTTTGGTGATATTTATCCTCTCTATTGTTTTTTTTGTTCTCTATGTCATTTATTTCTGCTTTAATCCTTGTTATTTCTTTTCTTGTACTTGGTTTAGGATTGGTTTGCTGTTCATTTTCTAGCTTCTTCAGTTGATCCATTAGTTCTTTGATTTTGGCTCTTTCTTCCTTTTTAATATATGCGTTTAGTGCTATAAATTCCCCCCTTAGCACTGCTTTTGCTGCATCCCATAGGTTTTGGTATGTTGTGTTCTCATTTTCATTCGTCTCTACATATTTAGCAATTTCTCTTGCTATTTCTTCTTTAACCCACTGATTGTTTAGGAGTGTGTTGTTTAACCTCTAGGTATTTGTGAATTTTCTAAGTCTCTGATAGTTATTGACTTCTAATTGTATTCCGTTGTGGTCAGAGAATGTGCTTTGAATAATTTCAATCTTTTTAAATTTATTGAGGCTTGTTTTATGTCCCAGCATATGATCTATTCTGGAGAAAGTTCCATGAGCACTAGAAAAGTATGTGTATCCTGGTGATTTGGGATGTAATGTCCTGTATATGTCTGTTAAATCTAATTCATTTATCAGATTGTTTAGGTTTTCAATTTCCTTATTGGTCTTCTGTCTGGTTGATCTATCTATAGGAGAGAGTGATGTGTTGAAGTCTCCCACAGTTATTGTGGAAACATCAATTGCTTCCTTTAGTTTTGCCAGTGTTTCTCTCATGTATTTTGTGGCACCTTGGTTGGGTGCATAGACATTTACGATTGTTATTTCTTCTTGCTGAATTGCCCTTTTTATTAGTATGTAGTACTAATAAAAAAAAAAAAAGGGCCCTCCTCAGAGATCCAATGGGTTATTGAAATGCTAAGAGACAAAGCAACCAGGGCCATTAAGGAAAGGTCCACAGGGCAGAGAGATCAGCTTTTCTTCGGGATTTGCATATGCGCCTCAGGGCCTGAGCTTGGGCCTGAGCTCTGCCCTTCCCAGTTCTATATTCACCAGAACTCCAAAAATCCTCCGCTTTTATTTTGGAGTTTTTCGTGTTGTTTTTTTTCTATGCCTGTCTCCTCTCTGCTGGGCTGGCTGCTCTCAGATTCTCTGGTGTCTGGTCTCCGTCTGTCTACGGTTGGAGTTTGGATCAGCAGAATGAGTTTCCGATAAGGGCTGCCACTGCAGTTCTCCCTTCTCCTTCCCGGAGCTGACAGCCCCTCCTCCCATGGAACTGAGCCTGGCAGGGAGAGGCGCGGGTCTCCTGGCCGCAAAAACTTACAGATTTCGCTGATCTCAGCAGTTCCACGTTTTCATGAGTGTTGTATGAAGTATGCCCAAAGTCAGATTGCTCTGTGTTGTCCAGTCCACGCAGTTCCTGGCTTTCTACCTACTTTCCTGGAGGAGTAACTAAAACATACAGCTCACCAGTCTGCCATCTTGCCCTGCCCCTCTCAGGTTACTTTTGATAACTATGAGGGAGGTTATAGTTATAGCTAATGATAACCATTAATTTACATACTTCACAGAAAGTTGGTTAGCACATATGGCTATCTCCACTGAAGAGAAAAAGACAAAATTCAAAAACCCCTTTAAATTTTTACTTTGTTTCTCCACTTAAAAGGAGAGAATAAAGGCTAAAATGGCCCGAACAGAACAGCTTTCAAGAAACACTTAATTTCTATACACAGGCGACAACTCAATATTTCATGATTTTCTTTCCCTACTTTACGTCCTCTTCTTCAACATAAGGGTTAATGAAATATATTGTAACAGTAACACAGAATCAACTTCAGCTGACCTATGTGTAAGGCTATGCTTCACTTAAGAACAAATGAAATAAGTGAGAATCTCTAATCAGCAGAAACATTTTAAGCCATTTATAAATTACAGTGATTTAGCCCTAAGCTACATTTTTATTAGAGATGGGCCACTTCAAATAAAAGAATACTAGGGAGATGGAATGAATCCGAAATCTTTCCAAATACAAGGCAGTTACCATCACACTCATGGAGAAATCATAATTATGTATTGAGATTTTTTTTAAGGTCTATAGCTACCAATAAGCATAAAGATCACTGTATTTCTGTAGGAAAGACTTAGGAGGAAGAGGACTGGCTAGCCTTTGCCCTAAAGGCTAGAAGTATACTCTGAAAATTGTCTTCCACTTTAAGGAAACCATATAACACTCAGGATTTCTCTGCCTAAAAGGAAGTCATGCAAAGTATACATATCCATGCAAAGATGGAAAAACTAAGAATGGATTACTGATGCAGTTATCTGCAGCAGACAGGAGGGAACACCTGTCCAGGATTCTTTCCTCTCTTTTGGCTAAGACAGTATGAAATTAGATGACCAAAAGTTAACTAAAGCCATTTTGAGCCTTGTCCTAATTAAAATGAACTAGCAATTTAAAAATATTTATAATATACTTAATTCTACAAAATTAAATGCTCCATAAAGTTCACTGGGAGGGGGAAGGTAATGAAAAGGAGAATCTTATCCAAATGCTTCATGATTTTGACAGGAAATTGCTTGTTAAGGCACTACACATATTCTTTGGTTAAATGATTAACTATTTAAATCACTTGAAAAAAAAGAGGTAATATAAAATACACAAATTGCATTCTTCTTTTCAAATACATGGTTTTCAATTTCCTTTACTCCAGCGTCTATCTCTGGGATCTTTTTTAACTCATCAGAAAGCTGAAACAAAAAAGATACAACAATCTATTAGTCTCAGAAAGAAATGTAGCCTCTATTTCTAAAATGTATAGTATATCTTGATTTCAGCATATCAAAGAGCATTTTGGTGCACATATGATAATCCTTGAGTATCAGTAACAGAAAGGGAGAAACACTGAGACTAGGTAGTGTTAGGAGAAAAGGAAATACACATAACCTAAAGTTAAAATATTTCCTGACTAGAGACACCAATTAACAACTGAATCAACCCTGCTGATCAAAAAGTAACAGGAGTCCCAGCAAGATTACACTCACATCCCAGTTAGTATTCTATAGATGACAAATTTTTTTTAAGGTTTTTTAAAATTTTAATACATTTTTATTGTGAACTTTAACATATATACATAACAGTGGTAACTTTCAAAGTATGATTTAACAAGTAGTTAAAGAGCAAATGACAGATTATTTTTAAATGCATATATATGGAAGAATAAAAGCACAAATTTGGAATATTAAAGACGAAATAGTCAAAGTTCTAGGTGGCATCTGTCTTAAAACTAAGAAAAATGAAAAACAAGATTAATTTATGTTGTTCTTTGATCAAGAGGCATCTAGGAATGCCACAATAAAATGAATCAACTAGGAAGTTATTCAAAATTATATACTAAAAATTTACATTAAAAATAATATGAGGAACGAATTTAAGTCTCAGAAATATTAGTTGATATATTTTACCTTTAGTGTTCATAGTCTTTGATACAATAGGATAGTGGTGTATTAAAAATAGGAATTACATTAACTGACACTCAGATTATAAAACCAAGAACGTCCCCCTTTATGCAGGTACATTTCTTTTGGCTATTAATAAGGTAAAATCAGGAACCTATAACTAGAGGAATAATTTCTTCTCTTAAGTCTTAGGGACCTTTATGAAAACATTTCAAGCTAATTAGATCTTCTTAAATACTTTTTCTTATACTCTCTACAAACTATATTCTGATCAAATGTTTTGTTTATGCCATTTAAATAACCTTGGGGAGTAGAAGAAGTTTTTTTAAAGAAAGAATTATTTCCTCCTCAAGAGGAAGTATAGTATCAGACAAGGAACTACGAGAGAAAACATGGTGTAAAATGTAATGACCATTATGTGTTGTTATAAATTTCTAGGTTAAATTAGGTGATGTCAGAATAACCCTGAGAGTGTTCCTGAGAAGTCATATGTACCATCATTATCTTAATTTTTATGTGAACATATCTAAATTAAAGCATATCCCTTTGCTCTAGAAGCTAGAACAGAGCAGAGCAAAAAAGAATACAGTATAAGAAAATACAATAAAGCAACACCAATAATGATCATTGCAAGTTTAGGTAATCATTATAAAAATAAAAAATAAGAATCATACCTATATGGATATCCATGATATTTAGATCTGAAAATAGAGAGCATCCAACTGAAGAATAATACAAGTCCAATACCAGCCACACACATTACTGCAGAAAAACAAAAGTAGAGTAAAATGAGCATGTTACGCATACTAAATAATCAGGGCACAAAGCTTAGTCTATACTTCCTAGAGTAAAAACAAGTGCTTTGATTTACTGATAAATTTCAACTTTGCAATGATTTTCTTCCCCATTGTTTAATCTTCAGAAGCCTGCCTTTGCCTTTAATTTGTTCCATTACAATATAATGTTGGTTCTGTTTATGTACTTCTGAATCGCAATTACATGAAATCCTTTAAACCTACCACACTCAAGAATTTAGTGTCAGAAACATTTTACTATTGACAAGAAAATCACTAAATTCTCATTAATTTAATAAACCTTTTTGAAATCTTTAAAAGTGGCCTTATTATATTACTGATAAATACTGACTTAGAGACATCTGATAAAATCATTGTGACAGCCTCCTTTGAAAGTACTTTATTCATGCACAGGTAACTATACTGCTTTGTATGAGGAACTCATTAAACATGGATTCCTCATTTGAATGAGGAAAAAGTCTGATTCTAAATTCATGGCTCTCTCTGCTATTCCCAGATGCTCTGATTCAGCATAGCAGTTACCCTTAACCCCAGATACTGAATCCACAATGTTCAAGCATGTATTCCCATGACTCAAGGCTCTTTGAGTTCCTGGACTAAGACTGGCTAAGAATCACAGAGGCAGGGATGTTGGGAAGCATGTATGTCACAGCAATGGAAGCTCTAGGGAAACACTTAGCAGCTGACACTAAAAACAATTTTTAGGTTTGTTATACTTAGGGAACAATTTTTTTCCCTTTTCTAATTTTCATACAATATGATTAGTGGCTAAAATATAAATGTTAAAAATAATATTTTCTGAGTATTAACACATGCTCAGTGTGGAAGGTAGTTTTTTCCCTAATATAACATACATTTACATGCACATATACAGCATTATTATATACATATATATGTAGCCTACTTTTTACTTATAACATTATATAAAAAAGTGCTTAGAGTACTTCCTGATACGTAAGTGCTAAATAAATGTTTGTTATTATTATTTGTAATTATTCTGTTTGGTTAAAATCCTAAAAATGGATCAAATTGTGATTATTTCCAAGTCTTTTAATAAATGTTGACAAAGTATTATCAATTTAAATTCACACAAGTAGTGTGCTTATATGGCGTTTTCCCAATTTTGAATAATGAAATCGTCAATTTTTACAAAAGCAGGCAATGAAAAGATACATACTGACTGAACCAAAAATTTATGCATTAGTTCTTTTTTTCTAACAAGTAAAAATTCATTTCAGTTCAGCAAAACAGGTAACCCTCAAATTTGAAATCCAATGTCTGCATCTTTGTTCTAGAAAATAAAGTAAATATTAGATTTTATTTAGGTAGATTAATTTTGATGACATTTATAGGTTCATGCAAAACAAGAGGAAAAAGACTCAGATTCTAACAGATAAATGGCAAAAGAACAGAAGACAATTTACAGAAAAGAAAACTTGAGTGGTTAATAAATAGGAAAAAATTCAACCTAATAATCTAAGAACTACAAAATAATATAATATTTTTCCCTTATCTATTTAGTAAACACACACACATGATTATCTAATACTGATTAAGTTACAATGAAACAAGAATTCTTAAATACCATCAGTAGGATTCTAGATTGCTATAACTTTTGGAGAATGTGGTTATCACTATTTTTTAAAAATCAAGAGAACTGAAAACACTCATACACAGGACCACATGGTTATTCTACTTGTAGGAATCTATTTTAAAGAAATAATATGAAATGAGGATGAAGCTTAATGTACCATGATAGTCACTATAGCAGTATTCATAATGGTTAAGAAAATTATGGTAAAATTAGAGTACAATTAAAAATACATGTATTAGAAAATACTCATTAACTTAGGAAAATAGTCTGGTTTAAAAAGGGGGAGTTTTAGATTGAAAATTTTATGCATACAGTTTTAAACATGTTTGAAAAATAGAAGGAAATATATGATGCTAAAATTATTAGTTTTATAGTGGTGGAATAATGGATGAATCTTCCCCCAATCCCAATGTTTTATACTCCTGTTTCTTCCACATTTTCTACAACGAGCCTATATTACTTTTATAATAGTAAATAAGTAAAATAACATCCTTATACTATAACTAAGGGGGAAAATGATTCAAAGGAAATTCTTTTTCTCTATTAAAGGCAGAATTGTTACATTTTGGCAAAGGATGTAACTTACTCTTTCGCTTTCCAATATCCATGTCAGAGGTAGCAGCTTCGCATAAAAGTACCATCCCGAAGGTCACCCCACCATCTTAGAAAAATTGGTTAAGAAGAAATTCGCAAAGGCATAAAAGCAATAACAACTTAATATCCCTAGTCTCTCATGAAGAAAATTAAAATGAGTAAGTATATAAACCTTCAATTCTTAATTACAAAAAAAATTAAGTAACCAAAATAAGTAATCTTCGTGCCCATACAGTATAAAAATTATTTAATACAGATACAATAAAATTGTATTTGATAACCTACCTGTACATTTTTCAACAGTCGTCCCTATACCATACATAGTTTAAAATATTAAATAGCTATTCTGAATAGTTCAACCACCTTCCAAAAAGAAATATTTGAAATGTACCCCAATTAAAGACTAGAAACTAATTTTTATTTGAAAAAACAATTTTTAAACAATTTCTCCAGAATTTCAATAATTAACTTTTAAAGCACTAATTACTATTAAGCTATTAAGCTAGCTGATTTTGTCCTACTCTAAACAAAAAAAAAAAAAGAAAATCCCACATGCTATGATCACTTTTATTCAGCTTAATAAAAGGAATTCCATAAATACAAAATAGTACTCATGCAAATAGGTAACACATGGCATGGCTGAATGCTAAAATAAGCAAAGCTGAAATTTAAAACAAACAGAATGAGTTCTAGTAGAAAAGAAAGATTCACCCTGCAGTTTGGTGAATACTAGTATCAGTTAAAAATTGCCAAATTAATTATGCACACACACATGCATATTGTATGCTACCACATGTGGGTACAACTAAGCAGAAAGGGAAAAATAGGTGTTGGGATGAGGCTTGAATTTATAATTGGCTCTATAATTTGTCCATTCATCCCTTCATTACCATCTTGCACTCTCTTCAATAGCTCCTTGTTAGGGATGACACCCATTCATTATGTTTTTATTTGCTCAGCCAAGCCTTCTTCTCCAGCAATTGATGCGGGTTTTTTCTTTTCTTTTTCTGTTTCTGCTTACTGAGGTTTTTTATATCCAGGTATGTGAAAAGACTGATCATTTCTATAGGCTTTGGTTTTAGAGTGCTCTTTGATTAATGGTTCAGAATTCTGTGTTTGGATCTTTCTTTGTATCATGGTCTATATGCTTTTGCTTTGAAAGAGCTTTCCATCTCACTGTATACCAGCAAGGTCTTTCTGTACTACAGGTTCTCAGCTGTAAAGAACTATGATACACTTCCATGTATATTGTTTCATTTCATTTATTGATTAATTAAACATTTACTAACAATGCTTACTGTATGCCAGTCACTACTAGTTGTTGTAGTTATACAGTTTAAGAGAATATAGACACTTTTATGGACAAGTTTACACTCTAGTGGAAGAGACAAACAAAATTAATAATAAATACAAAAAAAGGAAAAAAAATCAAAATAAATAATAATAAATACATTATCCCATTAAATGTTACTTTAGGGGAAATGAAAAGAAAACAGAGGAGGTGGTATTCCATAATGCACAAGAATTATGCTATTAAAAGAGCTAATAGAATTAAAGTAAATTATATAGGACAAAGGCATATATACTTTTGTAACTATGAAGGCTATACAACAATATAGAAAACACTTTTATACATTAAGATACAAACAGCAGGCAAAGTATGTCTACAGCAAAAAAACCCCAAAAGGACCCCCCACCCCCGCCACACATACCCAAACATAAATATGGGCAAAGAATGCAAGAGAATATTCAAAAATAAACATAGTTTTTTATGTTAGGGTTTTAGATTATGGGTAAAATTCTTCTGTACAACTAGCTTACAAATTTTGTTTAACTTTATTGTAACATAAAAATGATTTAAATTTTCCCATTTTACCTACTGTACTGGTTTGAATCTATTACGTACCTCATAAATGCCATTTCCTTTTTTTTTTTAGGATTAGAGGGACTGGTTGTTTATTTCAAAAATAAATTTGTCAATTTTCAGTATCAAAACAGTGCATTATTGGTGTCTCTTTCTCCCAATCTGCCCCCAAAAGCAACCACACCAAGGAGGGTACATTTTAAGCTAATAAGCTGCAGGATGCACACCTAACAGGCCTCACAGAAACCTCACCAGAAAGGGGGAACCTGGGTGAGAAAGGGAATTGAAAAAGATAAGCATACTGCCAGCCTAGACTGTAAAGACCAATCATAGCCAGACACGGTGCTCCACAACCCAAAAGAAGCAGATTCAACATAATATAAAATTAAAGATAAGTTTATACATAAGCTATTCAAAATTTCTCCAGTACTGGCTGATACAAAGCATGAGAAAGCCATGTTCTTTTAATCTTGTGGATGCAGACTTACTGTCGGTTAGATATTTTGATTAGGTTGTTTCCATGGAGATGTGACCCACCCAAATTGTGGGTGGGACCCTTTGATAAGGTTATTTCCATGGAAATGTGACCCCGCCCATTCAAGATGTGTCTTAGTCTACTGGAGCCCGTAAGAGAGCTCAGGGGGAGAGAGAGAACTCAGAGCCAACACAGACCCAGACGCTTGGAGATGCAGACAGAAAGATGTTTGGCGATGCCAAGCTAAGAGATTAAGCCTAGAGTTTGCCCCAGATAAGCTAAGGGAGAACCAACGGATGCTCAAAGAGAAGGCCATTGGAATCAGAAGCTGAAAGCAATGCAATCTGGAAGCAAAGGACCAGAAGACTCCAGCCATGTGCCTTCCTAGCTGAAAGGCTGACAGAGGTGTTCTGGACGCCATTGGCCTTTCTTCAGCAAAGGTATCCTCTTGTTAATTCCTTAGTCTGGACACTTTTATGGCCCTGGGACTGTAAATTTGTGAACTAATAAACCCCCATTGTAAAAGCCAATCCCTCTCTTGTGTTTTGCATTCTGGCAAACTTAGAAAACCAGAATACCCACTTTCAAGTGTACAATTCAGTGGTATTATTGTGCCACCATCACCAACATCCATTACTCAAGTCCAACACTTCCGCACTTTCCTCCAGCTCCTCGGGGTGACCTATAAATATATTCTTATTCTCTGCCCAAACTACTTTGGGATGTGTCACTATTTCACTCTAACCTATACCAACCTACCATATCTCACTTCCTATTCAAAGTTCCATGTAATTGTGCCATCCAAGAATTCTTTATCCAGCAAAGCTCTCCTTCAAAAGTAAGGAAGAGCTTAAAATTTTCCCAAACAAATGCAAGGGACCTGCCCTGCAAGAAATAATAAAGGGGGATATACTGGCTGAGAAAAATGGACAAGAGAGAAAGGCCTGGTGAAGGGCACAGAACTGAAGAGTATTAGTAAGGGTAACATGAAGGAAATAGAGGGAAAAATCAGATCTGACAAATAAAAACCAAAGGATAAGATGGCTGATTCAAGATCTGCCTTCACAGTAATAACATTGAATCTGAATGGATTAAACTCTGCAGTGAAAAGATATAGATTGGCAGAAGGCAGTAACAAATATGAACCATCAATATGTTGTTTACAAGAGACTCATCTTAGACCCAGTGACACAAAGAAACTGAAAGTGAAAGGACAGAAAAAATATTCCATGCAAGCTATAGCCAGAAGAAAGCAGGGGTAGCCATACTAATCTCAGATAAAATAGACTTTAAATGCAAGGATGTCATGAGATAAAGAAGGATACCATATACTAATAAAAGGGACAATTCACCAAGAAATAACAATCATAAATGTTTATGCAACCAATGAAGGTGCTCCAAAGTACATGAGACAAACATTGTCAAAACTGAAGGAAGCAACAGATGCTTCCATAATAACTGTGGGAGACTTCAATACACAACTCTCTCCTATAAGACACATCAATGAGACAGATGACCAATAAGGAAAGTGAGAACCTGAACAATGTGATAAACGAATTAGACTAACAGACATATATAGAACATTACATGCCAAATTACCAGGATATACATTCTTCTCTAGTGCTCATGGAACTTTCTCCAGGATACATCATATGCTGGGAAAAAAACAAGCCTCAATAAATTTAAAAGGATTGAAATTATTCAAAGCACATTCTCTGATCACAAAAGAATGCAACTATAAGTCAATAACCATCAAAGATCTGAAACATTCACAAATATCTGGAGGTTAAACAACATAGTCTGAAACAATCAGTGGGTCAAAGAAGAAATTGCAAGAGAAATTGTTAAGTATCTAGAGATGAATGAAAATGAGAACACAACATACCAAAATTTATGGGATGCAGCAAACGTGGTACTGAGGAGGGAAACTTACAGCGCTAAATGCATACATTAATAAGGAAGAAAGAACTAAAATCAAAGAAATAATGGAACAACTGAAGAAGCTAGAAAATGATCCAAACTGAGTAGAAGAAAAGAAATAACAAGGATTAAAGCAGAAATAAATGCAAAGGAGAACAAAAATAGACAGAATAAATAAAAGTTGGTTCTTCGAGAAGATCAACAACATTGACAAACCCTTAGCTGGACTGACAAAGTCAAAAAGAGAGACGAACCAAATAAACAACATAATAAATGAGAGGGGGAACTTACTGTGGATCCTGAAGAAATTAAAAAAATTTTAAGAGGATACTATGAACTTTACGCCAACAAACTAGACAATTTAGAGGAAATGGATAATTTCCTAGAAACACATGCACAACCTAGATTGACCAGAGAAGAAACAGAAGACTTCAACAAACCAATCACAAGCAAAGAGATCCAATCAGTTATCAAAAAACTTCCTACAAATAAAGCCCAGGGCCAGATGGCTTCACAGGGAAATTCCATCAAACATTCCCAAAAGAACTGCCACCATTCCTACTCAAACTGTTTCAAAAAACTGAAGAAAATAGCATACTACCTAACACATTTTATGAAGCTAACATCACTCTAATACCAAGACTAGGCAAAGATGCTACAAGAAAGGAAGACTGAAAGCCAATCTTCCTAATGAATATAGATGCAAAAATTTTCAACGAAACACTTGCAAATCAAATCCAAAGACACATTAAAACAATCATACACCATGACCAAGTGCGGCTCATTCCAGGCATACAAGGGTGTTTCAACATAAGAAAATCAATCAATGTAATACAACACATTAACAAAACAAAAGGGAAAAATCAAATGATCATCTTGATAGATGATGAAAAAGCATTTGACAAAATTCAGCATCCTTTTTTGATCAAAACATTTCAAAAGGTAGGAAATGAAGGAAGCTTCCTCAATATGAGAAACGGTATATATGAAAAACCAACAGCCAGCATAGTACTCAATGGTGAGATACTGAAAGCCTTCTCTCTAAGATCAGGAATGAAACAAGGATGCCTGCTGTCATTGCTATTATTGAACATTGTGCTAGAAGTTCCAGCAAGAGCAATCTAGCAAGACAAAGAAATAAAAGGCATCCAGGTTGGAAAGGAAGACGTAAAACTGTCATTATTTGCAAATGATATGACCTTATATCTGGAAATCCCTGAGAAATTGACGACACAGCTACTTGAGCTAATAAACTCAGCAAGGTGGTGGGATACAAGATTAATGCATATAAGTCAGTAATGTTCCTGTACACAAAAATGACCTAACTGAAGAGATACTCAAGAAAAAGATTCCATTCTCAATAGCAACTAAAAAAATGAATTAGGAATAAGTTTTACGCATGATATAAAAGACCTCCACACAGAAAATTACATAACTCTACTAAAAGAAATAAAAGGGGACCTGAAAAGATGGCAAGCTATTCTGTGTTCATGGATAAGAACGCTAAACGTCATTATGATGTCAATTCTACCCAAACCGATCTACAGGTTCAATGCAATACCATTCAAAATTCCGAAAACCTACCTTGCCAACTTGGAAATGCTAGTTATCCGATTTATTTGGAAGGGAAAGGTCCTCAAATTGCTAAAAACATTCTAACAAAGAAAAATGAAGGGGCAGGACCTACAATTCCTGACTTTGAAGCCTACTATAAAGCCACAGTAGTCAAACAGCATGGTATTGGCACAAAGATAGATGTACTGATCAATGGAATCATATTGAGAATTCAGAAATAGACCCTGAGGTCTACAGTTGACTGAGTTTTGACAAGGTCACCAAATCCACTGAATTGGGACAGAACAGTCTCTTCAACAAATGGTGCTGGGAGAACTGGATATCCATATTCAAAACAGTGTAAGAGGATCCGTGTAAAACACTAAAACGTAAACAATCTGATACATGAATTAGATTTAACAGACATATACAGAACATTACATCCCAAATCACCAGGATACACATACTTCTCTAGTGCTCACGGAACTTTCTCCAGAATAGATCATATGCTGGGACATAAAACAAGCCTCAGTAAATTTAAAAAGATTGAAATTATTCAAAGCACATTCTCTGACCACAATGGAATACAATCAGAAGTCAATAACCATCAGAGACTTAGAAAATTCACAAATACCTGGAGGTTAAACAACACACTCCTAAACAATCAGTGCGTTAATGAAGAAATAGCAAGAGAAATTGCTAAATATATAGAGACGAATGAAAATGAGAACACAACATACCAAAACCTATGGGATGCAGCAAAAGCAGTACTAAGGGGGAAATTTATAGCACTAAATGCATATATTAAAAAGGAAGAAAGAGTCAAAATCAAAGAACTAATGGATCAACTGAAGAAGCTAGAAAATGAACAGCAAACCAATCCTAAACCAAGTACAAGAAAAGAAATAACAAGGATTAAAGCAGAAATAAATGACAGAACAAAAAAACAATAGAGAGGATAAATATCACCAAAAGTTGGTTCTTTGAGAACATCAACAAGATTGACAAGCCCCTAGCTAGACTGACAAAATCAAAGAGAGAAGACCCATATAAACAAAATAATGAATGAAAAGGGTGACATAACTGCAGATCCTGAAGAAATTAAAAAAAATTACAAGAGGATATTTGAACAAATGTATGGCAACAAACTGGATAATGTAGAAGAAATAGACAATTTCCTGGAAACATGAACAACCTAGACTGACCAGAGAAGAAATATAAGACCTCAACCAACCCATCACAAGCAAAGAGATCCAATCAGTCATCAAAAAGCTTCCCACAAATAAATGCCCAGGGCCAGATGGCTTCACAGGGGAATTCTACCAAACTTTCCAGAAAGAACTGACACCAAACTTACTCAAACTCTTTCAAAACATTGAAGAAAATGGAACACTACCTACCTCATTTTATGAAGCTAACATCAATCTAATAACAAAACCAGGCAAAGATGCTACAAAAAAGGAAAACTACCAGCCAATCTCCCTAATGAATATAGATGCAAAAATCCTCAACAAAATACTTGCAAATCGAATCCAAAGACACATTCAAAAAATCATACACCATGACCAAGTGGGGTTTATTCCAGGCATGCAAGGATGGTTCAACATAAGAAAATCAATCTATGTATTACAACACATTAACAAGTCAAAAGGGAAAAATCACTTGATCATCTCAATAGATGCTGAAAAAGCATTTGACAAAATCCAACATCCGTTTTTGATAAAAACACTTCAAAAGGTAGGAATTGAAGGAAACTTCCTCAACATGATAAAGAGCATATATGAAAAACCCACAGCCAGCATAGTACTCAATGTAGAGACTGAAAGCCTTCCCTCTAAGATCAGGAACAAGACAAGGATGCCCGCTGTCACCACTGTTACTCAACATTGTGCTGGAAGTGCTAGCCAGGGCAATCCGGCAAGACAAAGAAATAAAAGGCATCCAAATTGGGAAAGAAGAAGTAAAACTGTCATTGTTTGCAGATGATATGATCTTATATCTAGAAAACCCTGAGAAATCGACGATACAGCTACTAGAGTTAATAAACAAATTTAGCAAAGTAGTGGGATACAAGGTTAATGCACATAAGTCAGTAATGTTTCTATATGCTAGAAATGAACAAACTGAAGAGACACTCAAAAAAAAGATACCATTTTCAATAGCAACTAAAAAAATCAAGTACCTAGGAATAAACTTAACCAAAGATGTAAAAGACCTATACAAAGAAAACTACATAACTCTACTAAAAGAAATAGAAGGGGACCTTAAAATATGGAAGAATATTCCATGTTCATGGATGGGAAGGCTAAATGTCATTAAGATGTCAATTCTGCCCCAACTCATCTACAGATTCAATGCAATCCCAATCAAAATTCCAACAACCTACGTTGCAGACTTGGAAAAGCTAGTTATCAAATTTATTTGGAAAGGGAAGATGCCTCAAATTGCTAAAGACTCTCTAAAAAAGAAAAACGAAGTGGGAGGACTTACACTCCCTGACTTTGAAGCTTATTATAAAGCCACAGTTGCCAAAACAGCATGGTACTGGCACAAAGATAGACATATAGATCAATGAAATCGAATTGAGAATTCGGAGATAGACCCTCAGATATATGGCCGACTGATCTTTGATAAGGCCCCCAAAGTCACAGAACTGAGTCATAATGGTCTTTTCAACAAATGGGGCTGGGAGAGTTGGATATCCATATCCAAAAGAATGAAAGAGGACCCCTACCTCACCCCCTACACAAAAATTAACTCAAAATGGACCAAAGATCTCGATATAAAAATAAGTACCATAAAACTCCTAGAAGATAATGTAGGAAAACATCTTCAAGACCTTGTATTAGGCGGCCATTTCCTAGACTTTACACCCAAAGCACAAGCAACAAAAGAGAAAATAGATAAATGGGAACTCCTCAAGCTTAGAAGTTTCTGCACCTCAAAGGAATTTCTCAAAAAGGTAAAGAGGCAGCCAACTCAATGGGAAAAAATTTTTGGAAACCATGTATCTGACAAAAGACTGATATCTTGCATATACAAAGAAATCCTACAACTCAATGACAATAGTACAGACAGCCCAATTATAAAATGGGCAAAAGATATGAAAAGACAGTTCTCTGAAGAGGAAATACAAATGGCCAAGAAACACATGAAAAAATGTTCAGCTTCACTAGCTATTAGAGAGATGCAAATTAAGACCACAATGAGATACCATCTAACACCGGTTAGAATGGCTGCCATTAAACAAACAGGAAACTACAAATGCTGGAGGGGATGTGGAGAAATTGGAACTCTTACTCATTGTTGGTGGGACTGTATAATGGTTCAGCCACTCTGGAAGTCAGTCTGGCGGTTCCTTAGAAAACTAGATACAGAGCTACCATTCGATCCATCGATTGCACTTCTCGGTATATACCCGGAAGATCGGAAAGCAGTGACATGAACAGATCTCTGCACGCCAATGTTTATAGCAGCATTATTCACAATTGCCAAGAGATGGAAACAACCCAAATGTCCTTCAACAGATGAGTGGATAAATAAAATGTGGTATATACACACGATGGAATACTACGCGGCAGTAAGAAGGAACGATCTCGTGAAACATATGACAACATGGATGAACCTTGAAGACATAATGCTGAGCGAAATAAGCCAGGCACAAAAAGAGAAATATTACATGGTACCACTAATGTGAACTTTGAAAAATGTAAAACAAATGGTTTATAATGTAGAATGTAGGGGAACTAGCAGTAGAGAATAATTAAGGAAGGGGGAACAATAATCCAAGAAGAACAGATAAACTATTTAACGTTCTGGGGATGCCCAGAAATGACTATGGTCTGTTAATTTCTGATGGATGTAGTAGGAACAAGTTCACTGAAATGTTGCTATATTATGTAACTTTCTTGGGGTAAAGTAGGAACATGTTGGAAGTTAAGCAGTTATCTTAGGTTAGTTGTATTTTTCTTACTCCCTTGTTATGGTCTCTTTGAAATGTTTTTTATTGTATGTTTGTTTTCTTTTTAACTTTTTTCTTCATACAGTTGATTTAAAAAAGAAGGGAAAGTTAAAAAAAAAAGAAAAAGAAAAAAGACAAAGAAGGAAAAAAAAAAAAGATGTAGTGCCCCCTGGAGGAGCCTGTGGAGAATGCAGGGGTATTCGCCTACCCCACCTCCATGGTTGCTAACATGACCACAGACATAGGGGACTGGTGGTTTGATGGGTTGAGCCCTCTACCATAAGTTTTACCCTTGGGAAGACGCTTGCTGCAAAGGAGAGGCTAGGCCTCCCTGTATTTGTGCCTAAGAGTCTCCTCCTGAATGCCTCTTTGTTGCTCAGATGTGGCCCTCTCTCTCTGGCTAAGCCAACTTGAAAGGTGAAATCACTGCCCTCCCCCCTACATGGGATCAGACACCCAGGGAAGTGAATCTCCCTGGCAACGTGGAATATGACTCCCGGGGAGGAATGTAGACCCGGCATCGTGGGATGGAGAACATCTTCTTGACCAAAAGGGGGATGTGAAAGGAAATGAAATAAGCTTCAGTGGCAGAGAGATTCCAAAACGAGCCGAGAGATCACTCTGGTGGGCACTCTTACGCACACTTTAGACAACCTTTTTTAGGTTGTAAAGAATTGGGGTAGCTGGTGGTGGATACCTGAAACTATTAAACTACAACCCAGAACCCATGAATCTCGAAGACAGTTGTATAAAAATGTAGCTTATGAGGGGTGACAATGGGATTGGGAATGCCATAAGGATCAAACTACACTTTGTCTAGTTTATGGATGGAAGTGTAGAAAAGTAGGGGAAGGAAACAAACAGACAAAGTTACCAAGTGTTCTTTTTTACTTCAATTGCTCTTTTTCACTCTAATTTTTATTCTTGTTATTTTTGTGTGTGTGCTAATGAAGGTGTCAGGGATTGATTTATGTGATGAATGTACAACTATGTAATGGTACTGTAAACAATCGAAAGTACAATTTGTTTTGTATGACTGCATGGTATGTGAATATATCTCAATAAAATGATGATTAAAAAAAAAAAAAAGAAAGTACCATAAAACTCCTAGAAGATAATGTAGGAAAACATCTTCAAGACCTTGTATTAGGCGGCCACTTCCTAGATTTTACACCCAAAGCACAAGCAACAAAAGAGAAAATAGATAAATGGGAACTCCTCAAGCTTAGAAGTTTCTGCACCTCAAAGGAATTTCTCAAAAAGGTAAAGAGGCAGCCAACTCAATGGGAAAACACTTTTGGAAACCATGTATCTGACAAAAGACTGATATCTTGCATATATAAAGAAATCCTACAACTCAATGACAATAGTACAGTCGGCCCAATTATAAAATGGGCAAAAGATACGAAAAGATAGTTCTCTGAAGAGGAAATACAAATGGCCAAGAAACACATGAAAAAATGTTCAGCTTCACTAGCAATTAGAGAGATGCAAATTAAGACCACAATGAGATACCATCTAACACTGGTTAGAGTGGCTGCCATTAAACAAACAGGAAACTACAAATGCTGGAGGGGATGTGGAGAAATTGGAACTCTTATTCATTGTTGGTGGGACTGTATAATGGTTCAGCCACTCTGGAAGTCAGTCTGGCAGTTCCTTAGAAAACTAGATATAGAGTTACCATTCGATCCAGCAATTGCACTTCTCGGTATATACCCGGAAGATCGGAAAGCAGTGACACGAACAGATATCTGCACGCCAATGTTCATAGCAGCATTATTCACAATTGCCAAGAGATGGAAACAACCCAAATGTCCTTCAACAGATGAGTGGATAAATAAAATGTGGTACATACACAAGATGGAATACTACGCGGCAGTAAGAAGGAACGATCTTGTGAAACATATGACAACATGGATGAACCTTGAAGACATAATGCTGAGTGAAATAAGCCAGGCACAAAAAGAGAAATATTATATGCTACCACTAATGTGAACTTTGAAAAATGTAAAACAAATGGTTTATAATGTAGAATGTAGGGGAACTAGGAATAGAGAGCAATTAAGGAAGGGGGAACAATAATCCAAGAAGAACAGATAAGCTATTTAATGTTCTGGGGATGCCCACGAATGACTGTGGTCTGCTAATTTCTGATGGATATAGTAGGAGCAAGTACACAGAAATGTTGCTATATTAGGTAACTTTCTTGGGTAAAATAGGAACATGTTGGAAGTTAAGCAGTTATCTTAGGTTAGTTGTCTTTTTCTTACGCCCTAGTTATGGTCTCTTTGAAATGTTCTTTTATTGTATGTCTGTTTCCTTTTTAACTTTTTTTTCATACAGTTGATTTAAAAAAGAAGGGAAACTTAAAAAAAAATAAAGAAAAGAAAAACAAGGAAAAAAAAGAGATTTAGTGCCCCCTTGAGGAGCCTGTGGAGAATGCAGGGGTATTTGCCTACCCAACCTCCATGGTTGCCAACATGACCACAGACATAGGGGACTGGCGGTTTGATGGCTTGAGCCCTGTACCACAGGTTTTACCCTTGGGAAGACGGTTGCTGCAAAGGAGAGGCTAGGCCTCCCTATGGTTGTGCCTAAGAGCCTCCTCCCGAATGCCTCTTTGTTGCTCAGATGTGTCCCTGTCTCTCTAGCTAAGCCAGCTTGAAAGGTGAAATCACTGCCCTCCTCCCTACGTGGGATCAGACACCCAGGGGAGTGAATCTCCCTGGCAATGTGGAATATGACTCCCGGGGAGGAATGTAGACCTGGCATCGTGGGACAGAGAACATCTTCTTGACCAAAAGGGGGATGTGAAAGGAAATGAAATAAGCTTCAGTGGCAGAGATTCCAAAAGGACCCGAGAGGTCACTCTGGAGGGCACTCTTATGCACACTTTAGACAACCCTTTTTAGGTTCTAAAGAATTGGGGTAAGTGATGGTGGATACCTGAAACTATCAAACTACAACCCAGAACCCATGAATCTCGAAGACAGTTGTATAAAAATGTAGCTTATGAGGGGTGACAATGGGATTGGGAAAGCCATAAGGACCACACTCCACTTTGTCTAGTTTATGGATGGATGAGTAGAAAAATAGGGGAAGGAAACAAACAGACAAAGGTACCCAGTGTTCTTTTTTACTTCAATTGCTCTTTTTCACTCTAATTATTATTCTTGTTATTTTTGTGTGTGTGCTAATGAAGGTGTCAGGGATTGATTTATGTGATGAATGTACCACTATGTAATGGTACTGTAAACAATCGAAAGTACGATTTGTTTTGTATGACTGCGTGGTATGTGAATATATCTCAATAAAATGAAGATTAAAAAAAAATTAATTATATTTTGGTGCTCTGGTACCTTATCTTGAACAGGTTTTTGAGATAAATGGAAAGCATATCAGAATTTCAATAGCTCCAAACTCACTTGAAATCTCCCAATTTTCTTGGGCTAACTTATGTATGTTTTAAAGAATTATTTACTTTCATGATTTGGCAAGACTCAGACAGAAATCAGCTTTCAGTGTCTGTGGCAACAGAAAAGAACACTGATAAGTGTTAGTCCTCCACAGTAAATTAAAAATATAGTAATAAAGGAAAATTAAAATGTAAAAAAAAAAAAGAAAGTACCATAAAACTCCTAGAAGATAATGTAGGAAAACATCTTCAAGACCTTGTATTAGGAGGACACTTCCTAGACTTTACACCCAAAGCACAAGCAACAAAAGAGAAAATAGATAAATGGGAACTCCTCAAGCTTAGAAGTTTCTGCACCTCAAAGGAATTTCTCAAAAAGGTAAAGAGGCAGCCAACTCAATGGGAAAACACTTTTGGAAACCATGTATCTGACAAAAGACTGATATCTTGCATATATAAAGAAATCCTACAACTCAATGACAATAGTACAGTCGGCCCAATTATAAAATGGGCAAAAGATATGAAAAGATAGTTCTCTGAAGAGGAAATACAAATGGCCAAGAAACACATGAAAAAATGTTCAGCTTCACTAGCAATTAGAGAGATGCAAATTAAGACCACAATGAGATACCATCTAACACCGGTTAGAATGGCTGCCATTAAACAAACAGGAAACTACAAATGCTGGAGGGGATGTGGAGAAACTGGGACTCTTACTCATTGTTGGTGGGACTGTATAATGGTTCAGCCACTCTGGAAGTCAGTCTGGCAGTTCCTTAGAAAACTAGATATAGAGTTACCATTCGATCCAGCGATTGCACTTCTCGGTATATACCCGGAAGATCGGAAAGCAGTGACACGAACAGATATCTGCATGCCAATGTTCATAGCAGCATTATTCACAATTGCCAAGAGATGGAACCAACACAAATGTCGTTCAACAGATGAGTGGATAAATAAAATGTGGTATATACACACGATGGAATACTACGCGGCAGTAAGAAGGAACGATCTCGTGAAACATATGACAACATGGATGAACCTTGAAGACATAATGCTGAGTGAAATAAGCCAGGCACAAAAAGAGAAATATTATGTGCTACCAGTAATGTGAACTTTGAAAAATGTAAAACGAATGGTTTATAATGTAGAATGAAGGGGAACTAGCAATAGAGAGCAATTAAGAAAGGGGGAACAATAATCCAAGAAGAACAGATAAGCTATTTAACGTTCTGGGGATGCCCAGGAATGACTATGGTCTGTTAATTTCTGATGGATATAGTAGGAACAAGTTCACAGAAATGTTGCTATATTATGTAACTTTCTTTGGGTAAAGTAGGAACATGTTGGAAGTTAAGCAGTTATCTTAGGTTAGTTGTCTTTTCCTTACTCCGTTGTTATGGTCTCTTTGAAATGTTCTTTTATTGTATGTTTGTTTTCTTTTTAACTTTTTTTTCATACAGTTGATTTAAAAAACAAGGGAAAGTTAAAGAAAAAAAAAGACAAACAAGGAAAAAAAAAAAAGATGTAGTGCCCCCTTGAGGAGCCTGTGGAGAGTGCAGGGGTATTCGCCTAAACCACCTCCATGGTTGCTAACATGACCACAGACATAGGGGACTGGTGGTTTGATGGGTTGAGCCCTCTACCATAAGTTTTACCCTTGGGAAGATGGTTGCTGCAAAGGAGAGGCTAGGCCTCCCTATATTTGTGCCTAAGAGTCTCCTCCTGAATGCCTCTTTGTTGCTCAGATGTGGCCCTCTCTCTCTGGCTAAGCCAACTTGAAAGGTGAAATCACTGCCCTCCCCCCTACGTGGGATCAGACACCCAGGGGAGTGAATCTCCCTGGCAACGTAGAATATGACTCCCGGGGAGGAATGTAGACCCGGCATCGTGGGACGGAGAACATCTTCTTTACCAAAAGGGGGATGTGAAAGGAAATAAAATAAGCTTCAGTGGCAGAGAGATTCCAAAACGATCCGAGAGGTCACTCTGGAGGGCACTCTTATGCACACTTTAGACAACCCTTTTTAGGTTCTAAAGAATTGGGGTAGCTGGTGGTGGATACCTGAAACTATCAAACTACAACCCAGAACCCATGAATCTCGATGACAGTTGTATAAAAATGTAGCTTATGAGGGGTGACAATGGGATTGGGAAAGCCATAAGGACCACACTCCACTTTGTCTAGTTTATGGATGGATGAGTAGAAAAATAGGGGAAGGAAACAAACAAACAAACAGACAAAGGTACCCAGTGTTCTTTTTTACTTCAATTGCTCTTTTTCACTCTAATTATTATTCTTGTTATTTTTGTGTGTGTGCTAATGAAGGTGTCAGGGATTGATTTAGGTGATGAATGTACAACTATGTAATGGTACTGTAAACAATCGGAAGTGCGATTTGTTTTGTATGACTGCGTGGTATGTGAATATATCTCAATAAAATAATGATTGAAAAAAATAAAAAATAAAGGGAAAGCTAAAAGATGAAAAAAAAAGAAGGGAAAGTTAAAGAAAAAAAAAAGAAAAACAAGGAAAAAAAAAGATGTAGTGCCTCCTTGAGGAGCCTGTGGAGAATGCAGGGGTATTGGCCTACCCCACCTCCATGGTTGCTAACATGACCACAGACATAGGGGACTGGTGGTTTGATGGGTTGAGCCGTCTACCGTAGGTTTTACCCTTGGGAAGACGGTTGCTGCAAAGGAGAGGCTAGGCCTCCCTATGGTTGTGCCTAAGAGCCTCCTCCCGAATGCCTCTTTGTTGCTCAGATGTGGCCCTCTCTCTCTGGCTAAGCCAACTTGAAAGGTGAAATCACTGCCCTCCCCCCTACGTGGGATCAGACACCCAGGGGAGTGAATCTCCCTGGCAACATGGAATATGACTCCCGGGGAGGAATGTAGACCCGGCATCGTTGGACGGAGAACATCTTCTTGACCAAAAGGGGGATGTGAAAGGAAATGAAATAAGCTTCAGTGGCAGAGAGATTCCAAAACGAGCCGAGAGGTCACTCTGGAGGGCACTCTTACGCACACTTTAGACAACCCTTTTTAGGTTCTAAGGAGTTGGGGTAGCTGGTGGTGGATACCTGAAACTATCAAACTACAACTCAGAACCCATGAATCTCGAAGACAGTTGTATAAAAATGTAGCTTATGAGGGGTGACAATGGGATTGGGAAAGCCATAAGGACCACACTCCACTTTGTCTAGTTTATGGATGGATGAGTAGAAAAATAGGGGAAGGAAACAAACAAACAAACAGACAAAGGTACCCAGTGTTCTTTTTTACTTCAATTGCTCTTTTTCACTCTAATTATTATTCTTGTTATTTTTGTGTGTGTGCTAATGAAGGTGTCAGGGATTGATTTGGGTGATGAATGTACTACTATGTAATGGTACTGTAAACAATTGAAAGTACGATTTGTTTTGTATGACTGCGTGGTATGTGAATATATCTCAATAAAATGAAGATAAAAAAAAAACAACAACAAAAAACCCTTATCTGATATGTGGTTTCCAAATATCATCTCCCATTGTATAGGTTGCCTTTTTACTTGTCTGACAAACTCCTTTGATGTACAAAACTGTTTAATTTTGAGGAGATCCCATTTATCTATTTGTTCTTTGGTTGCTCATGCCTTGGATGTGAGGTCTAAGAAACCACCTCCTTTCACAAGATCTTTAAGATATTGCCCTACATTTTCTTCTAAGAGTTTTATGGTCTTGGTGCTAATGTTTAGGCCTTTGATCCACTCTTGAGTTAATTTTGGTATAAGGTGTGAGATGGACATCCTCTTTCATTCTTTTGGAAATGGATATCCAGTTCTCCAAATACCATTTATTGAACAGGCTGCTCTTTCCCAGATGCTTCGGCTTCACTGCCTTATCAAAGATCAGTTGTCCACAGATGTAAGGGTCTACTTTTGAACACTCAATTCGATTCCATTGATCTGTATATCTGTCCTTGTGCCAGTACCATGCTGTTTTGAGCACTGTAGGTTTGTAATATGCTTCAAAGTCAGGTAGTGTGAGACCTCCCACTTCTTTCCTCTTTCTCAAGACATTTTTGGCTATTTGGGGCACCTTACCCTTCCAAATAAATTTAGTTATTGGTTTTTCTATTTCTGTAAAGTAAGTTGTTGGGATTTGAATTGGTATTGCATTGAATCTGTAGATCAGTTTAGGTAAAATTGCTGTCTTTACTATATTTAGTCTTCCAATCCATGAACATTGTATGTTCTTCCATTTTTTCAGGTCTTGTTCAATTTCTTTTAGCAGTTTCTTATAGTTTTCTATGTAAAGGTCTTTTGTGTCCTTGGTTAAGTTTATTCCTAAATACTTGATTCTTTTGGTTGCTATTGTAAATGGGATTTTTTTTCTTGATTTCCTCCTCTTGTTGCACATTACTTGTGTATAGGAACACTACAGATTTTTGCGTGTTGATCTTCTAGCCTGCTACTTTGCTGTATTCATTGACTGGTTCTAGTAGCTTTGCTGTAGATTTTTCTGGATTTCCTACATATAGAATCATGTCATCTGCAAAGAGTGAAAGTTTTACTTCTTCCTCTCCAGTTCGGATGCCTTTTATTTCTTTTTCTTGCAGAATTGCTCTAGGTAGAACTTCCAGCACAATGTTGAATAACAATGGTGATAGTGGGCATCCCTGTCTTGTTCCTGATCTTAGAGGAAAAGCTTTCTGTCTTTCCCCATTGACTATGATGTTAGCTGTAGGTTTTTCATATATTGCCTTTATCATATTGAAAAAGTTCCCTTCTACTCCTATCCTTTGAAGTGTTTTCATCAGGAAAGGATGTTGAATTCTGTCAAATGCCTTTTCTGCATCAATCGAGATGAACATGTGGTTCTTCTGCTTTGATTTATTGATGTGGTGTATTACATTAATTGATTTTCTTGTGTTGAACCAGCCTTGCATACCTGGAATAAATCCCACCTGGTCGTGGTGTATAATTCTTTTAATGTGCTGCTGGATTCGATTTGCGAGTATTTTGTTGAGGATTTTTGTATCTATATTCATTAAAGAAGTTGGTCTATAATTTTTTTTTTTCGTAGTATCTTTGCCTGGTTTTGGTATTAAAGTGATGATGGCTTCATAGAAAGAGTTAGGTAGCTTTCCCTCTTCAATTTTCTTGAAGAGATTGAGCAGGATTGGTACTAATTCGTTCTTGAATGCTTGGTCAAATTCACATGTGAAACCATCTGGTCCTGGGCTTTTCCTTTTTGGGAGCTTTTTGATGACTGACTCAATCTCTTTACTCGTGATTGGTTTGTTGAGGTCATCTATTTCTTGAGTTAATGTTGGTTGTTTATGCTTTTCTAGGAAGTTGTCCATTTCATCTAAGTTGTCTAGTTTATTAGCATATAGTTGCTCATAGTATCTTCTCATTATCTCCTTAATTTCTGCAGGGTTGGTAGTTATATTTCCTTTCCCATTTCTGATTGCATTTATTTGCGTCTGCTCTCTCTCTTTTTTTTTGTTAGTCTAGCCAGTGGTCCATCGATTTTATTGATTTTCTCAAAGAACCAACTTCTGGTTTTGTTGATTCTCTCTATTGTTTTCCTGTTCTCAGTTGCATTTATTTCTGCTCTAATCTTTGTTATTTCTTCCCTTCTGCTTGCTTTGGGGTTAGTTTGCTGTTCTTTCACTAATTCCTCCAGGTGAGCAGTTAACTGTTCAATTTTTGCTCTCTCTTCTCTTTTAATATAGGCATTTAGGGCAATAAATTTCCCTCTCATCACCGCCTTTGCTGCATCCCGTAAATTTTGATAAGCTGTGTTTTCATTGTCATTTGCCTCGAGGTATTTACTAATTTCTCTTGTAATTTCTTCCTTTACCCACTGGTTTTCTAAGAGGGTGTGTTTAGCCTCAATATGTTTGTGAATTTTCTGATCTTCTGCCTTTTATTTATTTCCAACTTCATTCATTGTGGTCTGAGAAAGTGTTTTGTATAATATCAATATTTTTAAATTTGTTGAGACTTGGTTTGTGACCCAACACGTGGTCTATCCTAGAGAATGTTCCATGAGCACTTGAGAAAAAAGTGTATCCTACTGTTGTTGAATGTAGTGTTCTATAAATGTCTGTCAAGTCTAGTTCATGTATCATACAATTCAACATCTCTGTTTCTTTAGTGATCCTCTGTCTAGATGTTCTATCCATTGATGAGGGTGGTGTATTGAATTCTCCAACTATTATTGTAGAGGTATCTATTTCTCCTTTCAGTGATCGCAGTGTTTGCCTCATGAATTTTGGGGCATTCTGGCTTGGTGCATAAATATTTATGACTTATGTGTCCTTCTTTGTCTCTTTTAATTGTTTCGCTTTTGAAGTCTAACTTGTCTGATATTAATATAGCTACTCCCGCTTTTTTCTAGTTGTTGTTTGCATGAAATATCTTTTTCCAACCTTTCACTTTCAGTCTATGTTTGTCCTTGTGTCTAAAGTGAGTTTCTTGTAGACAGCATATAGATGGGTCCTGTTTTTTAATCCATTCTGCCAGTCTGTGTCTTTTTATTGGGGAGTTTAATCCATTTACATTTAGTGTTATTACTGTGCAGTACTTTCTACTACCATTTTGTTTTTTGGAATTTATATGTCATATCTTATTTTTTCCTCTCCTTTTACCTTTCCTGATAATCTTCATTTCTGCACTCTTCTCCAACTCTCTCTCTCCTGTCTTTTCCTATCAGCCTGTAGCACTCCCTTTAGTATTTCTTGTAGTGCCGGTCTCTTATTCACAAACTCTCTCAGTGTCTGTTTGTCTGAAAATGTTTTAATCTCTCCCTCATTTTTGAAGGAAAGTTTTGCTGGATATAGATTTCTTGGTTGGCAGTTTTTCTCTTTCAGTAGCTTTAATATATCATGCCACTGTCTTCTTGCCTCCATGGTTTCTGCAGAGAAATCTGTACATAGTCTTATCGATCTTCCCTTGTATGTGATGGATTGCTTTTCTCTTGCTGCTTTCAGAATCCTCTCTTTGTCTTTGAGATTGGACAATCTGACCAGTAAGTGTCTTGGAGTAGGTCTATTGGGATCTATTCTATTTGGGGTATGTTGTACTTCTTGAACCTCTAATTTTCTGTCTTTTATAAGAGTTGGGAAATTTTCAGTGAATATCTCTTCTGTTACTCTTTCTGCCCCCCCTCCCGGACACCCACAAGACGTACACCCGTGTGCTTCATGCTGTCACCCAGCTCCCCAAAACCCTGCTCACATTCTCCCATCCTTTTCACCATCTGTTCCCCCATGTGTATGAATTCGAATGACCTGTCTTCCAGTTCACTGATCCTCTTTTCTGCCTGTTCAAATCTACTGTTGTGTCCCTCCATTGCGTCTCCCATCTCCTCCATTGTGGCCCTCATTCCCATGAGTTCTGCCATTTGTTTTTTTAAGTTTATGAATTCTTCCTTATGGTCAGCCAATGTCCCCTTTATATCTCTCAGCTCCCCCGCTATACCTTCCTTCATTTCATCAAATTTATTTAGCATTAGTTGCCTGCACTCCTGTATCTCAGCTGAGCTATTAGTTTGTTCCTTTGGCTGGTCCATGTTTTCGTGTTTCCTGGTATGGCTTGTTATCTTAAGTTGTCTAGGCATCTGATTTTCTTGATTAGTTTATTTTGGAGCTTGTTTTCTGTCTTTTACCTAGTGGTTTCCTTGTTGGTTGGCTTTGTTCTCTGGCCTCTGTTGTTCAGTTCCACTTATTCTAGACCTCTAATTTAGGTTCTATTTAGTTGATCAGAATTTTTCCCCTCTTGTTTTTTCTGTTTCTTGCTCTGCCTCTATGTAACCTTTTTGTGAGTGGGTCTCCTCAGATATGGTCGACCTTAGTCAGATTTTCCCAGTCTAGTGAGGCCCAGGTCTCATTGGGAGGGTATGGAGTTTTCCTGAGAATGAGACCCTCCTATGAGGCCCTTAGAATTTGTGCTTTTCCTCTCCTGTCCAGCAGGTGCCGCTGGCCAGCGCGCAGCTCCCCCACCAGTGTAAGGAGGTATGGAGCCTTTAGTTCTCCTGGTGACTCTGATCCTGTCAGGGGCGTGACTGACTGAAGCCGGAATCTGAATTCCAGTTCCTGAGGTCTGAGTTCCCAGAAGGAAGACTGCCAGTTGAGCTGGACCTCCCTCCTCTCTCACAATCCTCTGAACTCCAGCTGTCTCTCAGGGGCACTATTCCCTTCTCCTCTCTCCTCTTTGGGGCCTCTCCAGGTAGATTCCTTGGTCAGCCTGAGTTGCCAATTAAAGATGGGGGTGGAGGCCTTCAGTGGTGAATACGGAATTCAAAGACACTGTGGGTTCTCTGTCTTCCCCAAGCCCAGCCTAGTCCCTCAACCTGGGCTTTCCGATAGAAAATAACCACATATATTACTTTTAGATTTAAAAAAAAAAAAAGTAGAAAAGAAATCAGGAAAAAGAAAAAAGGAGAAAAAAAAGAGTGTTTTAAAAGTCTTTCCCCATCCTGGAAGTTTTGTCAGTGTCAGAATAGAGCATTTAAAGATATGCTTTGGGCTATTGTCTGATAATTACTCTCCAGCCGCTTCAGTTCCACCCCTGCCAGGGGCTACTGAAATGCAAAAAGTTAAGGGATCAGTGAGAAGCAGGAAGGGACAAAATGTAGGGGGAGAAATGGCTTTTTTGTTGTCTAGGAATGGGTGCCTGCTTTTACGTGCCCCCACTTCTCGGAGCCCAGCCTTTCTTTAGCACCCCAGCTCCCAAAGTTAGTTAATTAATTTGTTAATTAATCCTGCAGTTGAGGCTGGGTTAAGCCTCCCTTCTTGCCCTCAGCAGATTGCTGTTTTTGGTTTTTTTTTCCCCCTTTCAGGGAGCCGGCAGCAAGACAGTCTGTGAGGTCTGGGTGGGGAGGGGCGCCAGACCCCTGGTTCAGGAAACTTACAATGTTCGCTGCGATCTCAGCTTTTCCTCCAATTCCAAACTTGTGTCCAGTGTGTGACTGGTTACTGGAGACCCCGAAAACACTGTTTCATATAGTTCTTGGTTAATTGCCAGCTGCTCTAGTGGAGAGACGAAATTCTGCTCCTCACCACTCTGCCATCTTGCCTGGTACTAACTTTTTTGAGAATTCCTAATAAATAGAAAGGCCTAAGGGCTTTTTAATAGGAAAAAAAAGTTTAATTTTGAAAATCTCAATAATGAATTTATCAGAATAACAGTAACATATTTAAAGGATTACCAAAATCATCAACATTTATTTTGGAAGTTGATTTTCTTTAGTAAGATATTAGCATCTAGAAGTAAATACCTGAAACTGTTGAACTGCATCCCAGTGTCCTTGATTCTTGAAGACGATGGTATAACTATGTAGCTTACATGGTGTGTCCATGTGATTGTGAAAACCTTGTGGCTCACACTCCCTTTTATCTAGTGTGTGGACAGATGAGTAGAAAAAAGGGGACAAAAACTAATGAATAGTTGGGGGGAGGAGAGTTATGAGGTGTCTTGGGTATTCTTTTTTACTTTTATTTTTATTTTTTGGAGAAATGAAAATGTTCAAAAATTGTGGTAATGAATGCACAATTATATGATGATACTGTGAAGAACTGATTATACACTTTGGATGATTATATGGTATGTGACTATATCACAATAAAAATGCATTTAAAAAAAGAAAGTCAAGAAAAAATATATTTTTCGATTTAAAAACATCTGAAGATATAATCTTGAAATTACTGTAGTTATAGATTCGTATGCTTGTAATTTACATTTTTTATTGTCCTTATACTCAACTAAAATCTGTGTTCTCAGAGAAAGGTGTAGGGGGTTTTCTTTCTCATTTAGAGCATAGTGATTATTATTGTTGCAATTAAAAATTTATTAAGACAACATAGAAAATTATCAGTACACATTGTGTACCTGTGCCTAAGGAAGACTATTTTATTATTAACTTTCCATGAGCATCAACAACATTCTTGGTCAACTGTGGATGAAGGTTCAGTTAAGACTATAGAATACCTTCTGAAGTCTGAATGAAGTGTCTGTGATTATCTCAGGAATCTTCATGTGTATATGGCATGGATTGGAAAATGATGGCTCATTGGCCAAATCTAGCTAACCCCTTGTTTTCGTATGCTTGCAAGCTAAGAATGGGCTTTACATTTTTAAATGGTTGAAAAAAATCAAAAGAAGGATAATATTTTATAATGCATGAAAAGTACATGAAATTCAAATTTTTCTTCCAAAAAATAAAGGTTTATTGTAAAATAGACACACTCATTAGTTTATATATTGTTTATGACTGCTTTGCACTAAAACAGCAGAGTTAATACTTTTGACAGATACCGTATGTAGTATTCTCACCATCTCACACTTCTGCTTGGCACACAAAATCTAAGTGATGCAGTTCAGTTACACAGTGCTTTGAGTGTCATGCATATACCATAAAATGCCATTACCACAGCATTTAATTTATTTTTATTACCAGTGCATACCTACCATATCAAAAGAAAAAAAGAGAAAAATGTGCTTTTAAAAATATTTTATTGTCCTAACTTATATGAAATTTCCCATTTTAACCACTGTCATGCGTACAATTCAGTAATATTATTTACAAAAACTACAATTTATTAACAGAACTTTTTCTTCACATCAAACAGATACTCTGTACCCATCAAGAAATAACTCCTTATTCCCACTCACTCAACCCCTAGTAACCTGTAAACTACTCTCTATGTCTATTTGTACATTCTAGGTATTTTGTGTAAATAAAATCATGCAGTATTTGTCCTTTTCTGCTTGGGTTATTTCACTTAATATCAGTCTTCAAGGTTCATACTGTTGTAGCATTCTTTTTTATGGCTGAATAATATTCTGTTGCATGTATTTACTACATTTTGTTTATCCGTTGTTGGTTGATGGACACTTGGGTTGGTTCCATCTTTTGGCAATTGTGAATAATGCTGCTATGAACATAAGTGTGCAAATACCTGTTCACATCCCTGCTTTCAGTTCTTTGAGGCATATACCTAGAAATGGAATTGCCAGGTCATATGGTAATTCCGGGTTTAACTTTCTGAGAAACTGCCAAACTGTTTTACATCAGCAATGTACAAGTGTTCCTTTTCTCCATATCCTCACCAACACTTGTTGCATTCTGTTACTTTAATAGTATCCATCCTTTTGGTTGTCAAATGGTATCTCGTTGTGGTTTTGAGTTGTTTCCTAATAGCTAATGATGTTGATGATCATGTGCTTACTGACCATTTCTCTAACATCTTGGGAAAATGTCTATTCAAATTCTTTGCTTATTTTTACTTGGGTATTTGTCTTTTTGTTGTTGAGTTGTAGAAGTTCTTTATAAATTCTGGATATTAAACTCCTGTTATATATGTATGATTACCAAATATTTTCTTCCATTCTTTGGGTGTCTTTTTGCTTTCTTGAAATGTCGTTTGATGTGTGAAAGTTTTAAATTATGATGAAGTCCAGTTAATTATTTTTTTTTGTTCCTGCTGTTGCTGTCATCTCTAAAAATCCATTGCCTAATACATGTACCTAAAGATTTTCCCCTGTGTTTACTTCTAAAAGTTTTATGGTTTTGGGAATTATATTTACATCATTGATCCCATTTTGTGTGATTTTTTTGTATATGGTGAGAGGTTTGGGTCCATTTTCATTCTTTGGCATGTGGATATCCAGTTTTCCCAGCACTCACATTGAGTGGATTTGGCACCCTTGTCAAAATTCAATGGGCTAACTCTGGAGGACAGTATGGCGGTTCCTTAGAAAACTAGATATCGAGTGTCCTATGATCCAACAATTTCACTTCTCGGTATACATCCAGAAGATCTGGAAGCAGTGACACGGACAGATATTTGCACACTGATGTTCATAGCAGCATTATTCACAATTTCTAAGAGATGGAAACAATCCAGATGTCCTTCAACAGATGAGTGGATAAACAAAATGTAGTATATACACCCAATGGAATACTGCATGGCAGTAAGAAGGAGCAAGGTTGTGAAACATGTGACAACATGGATGAACCGTGGAGACATTATGCTGAGTGAAATAAGCCAGACACAAAAAGAGAAATATTGTATGTTACCACTAATGTGAACTCTGTGAAAAATGTAAAATAAATGTTTTTTATTGTAGAATGTAGGGGACCTAGAGATAGACAGCGACTAGTGAAGGGGTAAGGATAATCTAATAAGAACAGATAAGACATGGAGAGTAATCTTAATGATATGGGAATGCTCAGGAATGACTATGATTTGTTATTTTTCTTGTGGTATGGTAGGAACAAGTTGCAAGCAATGTAGTTATTTTAGGTTATTTTTTTTTCTTATTCCTTATTGTTGTGTTGTTTGAATTTTTTTAATTTTTTGATAAATTATAAAAAAATTCAGTGGGCTTTAGATGTGTGGGATGATTTCTGCATATTCAGTTCTGTTCCATTGGTTTATTTTTCTTTTCTGGTGCCAATACCACACTGTTTTGATTATTTTAGTTTTGTGATAAGTTTTTTTTAATTCAGTTTTACTGAGACATGTTCACCAACCATAAAATCATCCACAATGTACAGTCAGTTGTTTCACAGTTCCATTATATAGTTGTGCATTCATCACCACAATCACTTTTCAAACATTTTTATTACCACAAAAAAAAAGAATAAGAATAAAAGTTTAAGAAAAAAAGGAAGAGCCAAACATCCCATAACCCCCATCCCTCCCTATTATTCATTAACTTTTGGTCCTCATTTTCTACTTATCTGTTCATAAACTGGATAAAGGGAATGGGAGCCACAAGATTTTCAGAATCACAGGGTCACACTGTGTAAGCTACATAGATATACAATCATCTTCAAGAATCAAGGCTACTGGGCTGCAATTCAACAGTTTCAGGTATTTCCTTCTAGTTATTCCAAAACACAAAAATGTAAAAAGGGATATCTATTTAATGCATAAGAATGACCTCCAGAGTGACCTATCAACTCTAATTGAAATCACTCAGCCACTGAAGCTTTATTTTGTTTCCTTTCTCTTCCCCTTTTTGGTCCAAGAAGGCTTTCTCAATCCCATGATGCCAGGGCCAAGTTCATCCCTGCGAGTCATGTCCCACATTGCCAGGGAGATTTACACCCCTAGGAGTCATGTCCCATGTAGTGGCAGAGGGCAGTGAGTTTACCTGCAGAGTTGGCTTAGAGAGGCCACATCTGAGCAGCAAAAGAGGCCCTCTGCGGTGACCCTTAGGCACAATTATAAGTAGGGTTAACCTCTTCTTTGCAGTAACAAACTTCGTAAGGGCCAGCCCCAAGATCGAGGTCTCAGCCTTCTAAATTGGTAGTCCCAATGCTTGTGAGAATATCAGTAATTCCCCAGGTGGGGAAGTTTTAATATTTCCACATTTCCCCCCAGCCCCTTAAGGGGGCTTTGCAAATACATTTTTATTCTCTGCCCAGATTACTCTTGGATGTATCAGGGCTTCACGCTAACCTGTTCAAACCAACCAGATTTTACTCCCTATTCAAATTTCGGTGTAATTACGGTGTTTGAAAAACTATCCATAAAAGTTAATTACATAGTATGCTACAAAAAATATAGATTTTGCACCTAATAAATATCTTTTCCTTTGGTCTCACTCAGAAGTTGAACTTTTAAAACACTATCAATATCATGCTTTACCCTTTAGTCTGATTTACCCCAGTCTGAACCAAGTCCATTTCGTTCATATCTCTAATTGAAATCCGATCTCGTTTTCAGACTCTTTAACGTTTGTTGTATGGGAGAATGCTGACACTCATAGCTGCCTTACTCGGGATATGAATCCAACTTGTCACACAGATACTAAAGTTCCAGAGACAGACCAGGTTATACACAAACATCTCAGCATCTGATTATTTAAAAATAGCCATAACAATTCAGGAACAGATGTGACTGCTGTATAAGAGCTTACAATCTAGGAACCTTTACAACAAACCTTCGCCTTATAATCTATGCTCTCGGATTCAATTCTCAGAGTTTGCACATTATAGTTAGTCCATATTAGTGAGGCATTATAATGTTTGTCTTGTTTATTTAACTCAACATACTTTCTCAGTGTTCATTCACCTAGTTGCATATCTGAGAACTTGTAATATATTTAAAATTGGGAAGAAACCTCCAACTTTGTTCTTCTTTTTCAAGATAGTTTTGGCTCTTCTGGGACCTTTGGCCTTCCATATGGATTTGACAATTTGCTTTTCCATTTTTGTGAAGAAGGCTGTTGGAACTTTGATTGGGATTATGTCGAATCTGTAAATCACTTTGGGTAGTGTGCTGGTTTGGATCTGTTATGTACCCCATAAAAGGCCATGTTCTTTTTTTTTATTGTGAAATATAACATATACAGAAAAGTGATGACTTTCAAATTGCAATTTAACAAGTAGATAGCAGATTTGAAAGAATATTATGGATTATAGTTTAACGGTTTCCTTATTGTGAAATATAATATATACACAGAAAGGTGACAACTTTCAAAGTATGATTTGACAAGTAGTTACAGAGCAAATTTCAAAGAATGTTATGGGTTACAGTTCCACAATTCCAGTTCTTACCTTATTGTGAAATATAGAATATATGCAGAAAGATGATAACTTTCAAAATATAATTTAATAAGTAGCTATAGAGCAAATTTCAAAGAATGTTATATGTTACTGTTCCACCATGTCAGTCATTTTCTTCTAGCTATTCTAATACCGTAGAAGCTTAAAAAAAATATAAAGATTCAGTGTTTGTAATCCTTTGTTAAATCCTATCTTGTCTTTTGCTACCCTTTCCTTCTGTTTGACCACTTTCTCAATCTTCAGGGATATCTAGTCAGTGACCACTATAATTTGTTCATATAGAAAAGAGGTCTTGACATTATGGGAAGGGGGATGCATCTGGTTGATGTCCTTGAAGAGGCTATTGCCTCTCGGTTTTTGGCAATGGGAACACTATGGAGGATTCAATTTTCTGAAAAATAAACTTAGTGAGTGAAACTTTTATAGAGTCTCACATAGGGACCTAGGTATTCTTTAGTAATTTGGGGGCTACTGTTGAATAGGGTTTGGCTTACTGGCGCCATTTTGAATACTTAGCGGAAGCTTGCCTAATAATAACCTCCAGGATGGCCTCTCGACTCTATTTGAAATCTCTCAGCCAATGAAACCTCATTCTGTTACCTTTCTTTACCCCCTTTTGGTCAAGAAGGCATTTTCAATCCCTCAATGCCCAGGCCAGGCTCATTCCTGGAATTGTGTCCCACATGGCCAGGGAGACTCACTTCCCTTGGAATCATGTCACATGTAGTGGGGAGGGTAATGAATTTATTTGCAGAATTGGGCTTAGAGAAAGAAAGGCCACATCTGAGCAACAACGAAAGAGGTTCTCTGGTGGTGAATCTTAGGCAAAATTATAGGTAGGCTTAGCCTCCCCTTTATATCCATAAGTTTCACAGGCGCAAGCGGCAAGAATGAGGGCTTTACATATTAAGTAGGGGTTCCTAATTTCACATAGCATACATTCTATCCTATATAAACAATCAGTGTCTCACATTATATTCACTTAGTTGTACAATCATTATCATTCTCAATTTTGAACAATTATCATAACCCAAAAGACCCTAAAGCTCTTATTGGCCCCTAATTATTTATCCCTAGTATTAGTGTGGTACTGGTATGGTATTCCTATTAATATAGTCTATAATATGCAAAAGGTAGTTTTCCCCATATGCTACTCTATTATTATCTCTTTGTACGAGAGTCATACCTTAACAGTTGATCTGCACTTATTCATATCTGTAGTGCTAATCTGTGGGATAACATGCCTTAAACAACCACTTTCAATCATGTTTGTCTTCAGTGAGACACTGCTACTTATAATCTCATTGACACACTATCATCACCGCTGTCCATTTCCATACCTTTAAGTTAACCCTCATTAACATGTCTGTACATGTTAGATAATCATTCCCACTTCACTAGTTTCTGTCTATCTCCATATCCCCCATATTCCACATTATCAGATGCCGATTTTACATTGTTCAGGGGTTTCATATTAGTGATAATTTACAAGATCTCTGCTTTTGTGTCTAACTTATTTCACTCAGCATTATATTTTCAAGTTTCATCCATATTGTTGTATGTTTCAGGACCTTGTTCCTTCTTACTGCTGCATAGTATATTCCATTTTTTATGTATGTAAATTCATACATATGTATGTATATTCCACATTTTGTTTATTCATTCATCTGTTGAAAGAAACTTGGATTGTTTCCATTGCTTGACAATTGAGAACAATGCCACTATGAACATTGGTGTGTAAATGTCTATTCGTGTCACTGCGTTCAGATCCGCTGGGTATATACTGAGAAGTTGAATTGTCGGATGGTACAGTAACTTGATATTTAGTTTTCTGAGGAACAACCAAACTGTATTCCATAGCAGCTGTACCATTATACACTCCTAACTGCAATGAATAAGAGTTCCAATTTCTCCACATCATCTCCAGCATTTGTAGTTTCCTGTTTGTTTAATGGCAGCCATTCTTATTGGTGTGAGATGATATTTCACTGTTGTTTTAATTTGCATTTCCTTAATAGCTAGTGAAGTTGAACATTTTTTGTGTGTTTTTTTTGCCATTTGTGTTTCTTCTTCAGAAAAATATCTTTTCATATCTTTTACTCATTTTATAGTTGTAGGATTTCTTTATATGTGCAGGATATCAGTCTGTTGTCAGATATACAGTTGCCATATATTTTCTCCCATTGTGTTGTCTGCCTCATCACCTATGAGAAATTTCTTTGAGGTACAGAAGCTTTAGATTGAGAGGAGTCCTCATTTATCTATATCTTCTTTCATTGCTTGTGCTTTGTATGTAAGATCTAAGAATCTGTCTCCTATTACTAATGTTTGAAGATGTTTCCCTACGTTATGTTCTAGGATTTTTATGGTACTATCTCTTATATTGTGGTCTTTCATCCACATTGTTTTAATTTTTGTATAAGATGTGAGGTAGGGGTCCTCTTTCATTCTTTTGGATATGGCTATCCAGTTCTCCTAGCCCCATTTGTTGAAGGGACTGTTCTGTCCCAGGACAGCTCTTCTATCTTTCTCCAGTTCTACATAACTACTAATCTATTTCTCTCTCTGTAGATTTATTTGTATTTACATTTTATGTAAATGAAATTATACAATATATGGTACTTTCTGTCTGGTTTCTTTTACTTAGCATAAAGTTTTTTTAAAATAATTATTATTTTTTTAATTAGAGAAGTTGTAAGTTTACCAAAAAGTTATGTAAAATATGCAATGTTTCCATATACCCTCTGTGTTTGTTTGGTGCTGTTATGGTCCTCAGAAAAGTCCATGTTCTTTTAACCTATTCCTGAAGGTGCAGACCTGTTGTAGGTGGGACCTTTTGGTTAGGCTATTTCAACTGAGATGTGACCCACCCCTTTCAAGGTGGGTCTTTTTTTTTAATTCATTGTTATTGAGATGTATTCACATACCATGCAGTCATACAAAGCATACATTCAGTTGTTCACAGTACCATTATATAGTTGTGCATTCATCACCAAAATTAATTTTTGGACATTTTCATTACCACACACACAAAAATAATAAGAATAAATATTAAAGTGAGAAAGAACAATTAAATAAAAAAGAACACTAGGTGCCTTTTTTTTTGCCCCCATTTTTCTACTCATTCATCCATACGCTGGCCAAAGGGGAATGTGGTCCATATGGCTTTCCCAATCCCATTGTCACCCCTCATAAGCTACATTTTTATACAACTGTCTTCGAGATTCATGGGTTCTGGGTTGTAGTTTGATAGTTTCAGGTATCCACCACCAGCTACCCCAATTCTTTAGAACCTAAAAAGGGTTGTCTAAAGTGTGCATAAGAGTGCCCACCAGAGTGACCTCTCGGCTCCTTTTGGAATCTCTCTGCTACTGAAGCTTATTTCATTTCCTTTCACATCCCGCTTTTGGTCAAGAAGATGTTCTCCGTCCCACGATGCTGGGTCTACATTCCTTCCCGAGAGTCATATTCCACGTTGCCAGGGAGATTCACTCCCCTGGGTGTCTGATCCCACGTAGGGGGGAGGGCAGTGATTTCACCTTTCAAGTTGGCTTAGCTAGAGAGACAGGGCCACATCTGAGCAACAAAGAGGCATTCAGGAGGAGGCTCTTAGGCACAATTATAGGCAGGCCTAGCCTCTCCTTTGCAGCCACAGTTCAAGGTGGGTCTTAATCCTTTTACTGTAGTCCTTTATGAGAAGATAAAAGTCATAAAATGCCAGAGAGCTCAGAGAAGCCCCAGAGAAGCTGAGAGACAAGAACACATCCCAGAGGCTGATAAAGCCACTGAAGCCATTAGCTGAAAGCACTGAAACCTGGGAAAGAAGGAGCAGCTGACGACAGCCATGTGCCTTCCCATGTGACGGAGGTGTCCCAGATGCCAGCAGCTTGTCTTCAGAGAAGGTATACTCCTGTTGATGCCTTAATTTGGAGAATTTCATGACCTTAGAATTGCAACTTGTAAGCTAATAATTCTCCATTGTTAAAAGCCAGTCCATTTCTGATATATTGCATTTTGGCAGCTTTAGCAAACCAAACCATCCCCCTATTGTTGACACTTTGCATTAGTGTGGTACCTTTGTTACAAATGATAGAGAACATTAAAATAGTACTATTAATTAAAGTCTATAGTTTATATTAGATGTATTTTTCCCCATACACCACCCCTAAAATTAACACCTTGTATTAGTTTTGTACATTTGTTACAATTAATGAAAGAGCATACTTGTAACATTAACCCCAGTCCACTGCCCACAGTAGGGTTCACTGTATTATACAGTCCCATATTATATCTTCTGACTTCATTCTAGTAACAACACGACCTCAAACTTCTCCTTTCAACCACATTTACACATAATCTATGCTTTTAATTACACTCACAATAATGTGCTACTATCACCACCATCCATTTAAAAATTTTTGCAATCAACTTAATTAGAAATTCTGTACAAATTAAGCATCAGCTCCCCATTGTCTACACAAAATCTATCCCTTGGTAGCCTAAAGTATAGATTATAACTTATGAGTTTGCTTATTATACATAGTTGGTATCAGTAGGATAATGCAATATTTATCCTTTTGAGTCTGGCTTATTTCACTCAGCATAATGTCTTAAAGTTTCATCCATGTTGTTGCATGCATCAGATTTGTACCTTTTTATAGCTGAGTAATATTCCATCGCATTTATATACTACATTTTGTTTATCCATTCATCAGTTGATGTACACTTGGGTTGCGTCCATGTTTTAGCAATTGTGAATAATGCTGCTATGAACTTCTGTGTACAAATAACTGAGTTCCTGCTTTCAGTTCTTTGGAGTATATAACTGGTACTAGAATTGCCAAATCACATTATAGTTCTATCCTTAGCTTTCTGAGGAACCACTAAACTGCTTCCACAGCAGCTGCATCATTTTACATTGCCACCTGCAATACATGAGTATTCCTATTTCTCCACATTACTCCAACAGTTATAGTTTTCTGTTTTTTTTAAATAGTGGCCATTCTAGTAGGTATGATTTCATATTTCATTGTGGTTTTAATTTGCATTTCCCTAATAGCAAGTGATATTGAGTGTCTTTTCATGTGCTTTTTAACCATTTGTATTTCTTGTTTAGACTAATGTCTATTTAAGTCTTGACCACTTTTAAATTGGGCTGTTTGTCTTTTTATTGTTGAATTGTAGGATTTCTTTATATATTCTGGATATTAAACTCTTATTTGATATGTGGTTTCCAAATATTTCTCCCATTGGGTATGTTTTCTTTTCACTTTTTTTTACAAAGCCCTATGATACACAGAAGATTTTAATTTTGGGGAGATCCCAATTATCTATTCTTTTTTTTTGTTTCTTGTGCTTTGGGTATAAAGTCTAACAAACCATCGCCTACCACAAGATCTTGAAGATGCTTCATACATTTTCTTCTTGAAGTTTTTTTACTGTGAACTTTAACATGTATACATAATGCTGATAAATTTCAAAAGTAGTTAGAGAACAAACTTCAAAGAATATCATGGGTCACTGTTCCCCAAATTCAGCCATTTCTATTACTGTAAAATATAACATACATACAGAAAGGTGTCAGCTCTTGATGTACAGCTCAACAAGCAGTTTATAGGTAATTTCAAAAATTGTTATGGATTACAGTTCCACAGTCTCAGTCCCTTCCTTGTTATGCAATAGAAGGAATGTACAGAAAGGTGAAAATCTTCAAGGCACAACTCAATGAGCAGCTATAGAACAAATCCCAAAGGATGCTATAGGCTACAGTTCCACCATGTCATTTACCTCCTTTCAGCCATTCCAACACCCTAGCATCCAAAATATGTATGTAATTATATAAAATTTCAGATTTCATAGTCCTTTGTTAAATCTTATGTTGTTTGTTGCTATCTCTTCCTCTCATGTAATCTCTTTCTCCATCAGCAGGGGTGTCTAGGCAGTGAGCACCCTAACTTGTTCCTATTGAAAGGGGGTGTCGACAGCATGGGGAAGGGGGCTTCATCTGATTGTTGATCTTAAAGAGTTTGTTGCCTCTGGGTTTTAGGACTTGTCTGATATAGGAATTCGCTTGTGGATTTAAGTTTCTGAAAGATAAAACTTAGTGAGTGAATCTTTTATAGAATCTCAGGTAGGGACTTAGGTATTTGGGGGCTACTATTGGTAAGAGCATGGCATGCTGAGGCCATTTGGGATGTCTAGCTGGAGCTTGCATAAGAGAAACTTCCAGGATAGCCTCTCTCATCTATTTGGGATCTCTCAGCCACTGTGACCTCAGCTTGTTACCTTTCCTTTTCCCCATTTTTGGTCAAGTAGGTATTTTTACTCCCTCACTCCCAGGGCCAGTCTCATTCCTGGGAATCATGTCTCACGTGACTAGGAAGATTCATTCCCCTGGGAGTCATGTCCCTTGCTGGGAGGAGGATAATGAAGTTATTTGCCAAGTTGGGCTTAGAGAAAGGACACATCTGAGCAACAAAAAAGTTTCCCTGGAGGTGCCTCTTAGGCATAAGTATAGGAGGGCTCAGCCTCCTATTTGCAACCCTAAATTTCACAAGAGCAAGCCTAAAGTCGAGGGTTTGATTTATTAAGTAGTGGGTTCCTAACTTCGCTTAATAAATATTCTGTCCCAAGATAAAAAGCCAGTTTCCTACATTATCTTCACTTAGTTGTACAGTCATCACTCTCCATTTTAAACAATTATAACATAATACATGCCAGAGCTCTTATCAGCTGCTAATTATTCATCCCTAGTATAACTGTAGAGTTGGTAAGATATTCCAATTAAATATAGTCTTTAATATTTAACGGGTAGTTTTTTCATACCACTCTGTTGTTAACAGTCTGCATCAGTATCATACCTCATAAATATATCATGCAAACACTTGTTTAGGTTTGTGGTGCTACTGTGTGGGTTACATGCCTTTAAACAACCATTTACAAACATGTTCACCTTCAATGCATCACTGATACTTATAATCCCATTAACGAACCATAGTAACAACTGACCATTCCCATACCATTCAGATCATCCTCATCACATCTGTACATATTAGATTATTGTTCCCCCTTCACTAGCTGCTGACTATCTCTAGGCTCCCTATATTCTTTTTTTTTCAAGTCTTAATAAATTTTGTTTTTTAATTTATTGTTATTGAGGTATAGTCACATACCATGCAGTTATACAAAGCATACATTCAGTTGTTCACAGTACAATTATATAGTTGTGCATTCATCATCAAAATTAATTTTTGAACAAATATAAGAATAAAAATTAAAGTGAGAAAGAACAATTAAAGTAAAAAAGAACACTGGGTGCTTTTTTTTTTGCCCCCATTTTTCTACTCATTCATCCATTCACTGGCCAAAGGGGAAAGTGGTCCATATGGCTTTCCCAGTCACATTGTCACCCCTGATAAGCTACATTTTTATACAGTCGTCTTCAAGATTCATGGGTTCTGGGTTGTAGTTTGATAGTTTCAGGTATCCACCACCAGCTACCCCAATTCTTTAGAACCTAAAAAGGGTTGTCTAAAGTGTGCGTAAGAGTGCCCACCAGAGTGACCTCTCGGCTCCTTTTGGATTCTCTCTGCCACTGAAGCTTATTTCATTTCCTTTCACATCCCCCTTTTGGTCAAGAAGATGTTCTCCGTCCCACGATGCTGGGTCTACATTCCTCCCCGGGAGTCATATTCCACGTTGCCAGGGAGATTCTCTCCCCTGGGTGTCTGATCCCACGTAGGGGGGAGGGCAGTGATTTCACCTTTCAAGTTGCTTAGCTAGAGAGACAGGGCCACATCTGAGCAACAAAGAGGCATTCGGGAGGAGGCTCTTAGGCACAACCATAGGGAGGCCTAGCCTCTCCTTTGCAGCAACCGTCTTCCCAAGGGTAAAACTTATGGTAGAGGGCTCAACCCATCAAACCACCAGTCCCCTATGTCTGTGGTCATGTTAGCAACCATGGAGGTGGGGTAGGCGAATACCCCTGCATTCTCCACAGGCTCCTCAAGGGGGCACTACATCTTTTTTTTTTTTCCTTGTTTTTTTTTTTTTTGAACTTTCCCTTCTTTTTTAAATCAACTGTATGAAAAAAAAAGTTAAAAAGAAAACAAACATACAATAAAAGAACATTTCAAAGAGACCATAACAAGGGAGTAAGAAAAAGACAACTAACCTAAGATAACTGCTTAACTTCCAACATGTTCCTACTTTACCCAAGAAAGTTACCTAGTATAGCAACATTTCTGTGAACTTGTTCCTACTACATCCATCAGAAATTAACAGACCATAGTCATTCCTGGGCATTCCCAGAACATTAAATTTACCCATGATAGCTTATCTGTTCTTCTTGGATTATTGTTCCCCCTTCCTTAATTGCTCTCTATTGCTAGTTCCCCTACATTCTGCATTATAAACCATTTGTTTTACATTTTTCAAAGTTCACATTAGTGGTAGCATATAATATTTCTCTTTTTGTGCCTGGCTTATTTCGCTCAGCATTATGTCTTCAAGGTTCATCCATGTTGTCATATGTTTCACGAGATTGTTTCTTCTTACTGCCGTGTAGTATTCCATCGTGTGTATATATCACATTTTATTTATCCACTCATCTGTTGAACGACATTTGGGTTGTTTCCATCTTTTGGCAATTGTGAATAATGCTGCTATGAACATTGGCGTGCAGATATCTGTTCGTGTCACTGCTTTCCGATCTTCCGGGTATATACCGAGAAGTGCAATCGCTGGATCGAATGGTCACTCTATATCTAGTTTTCTAAGGAACTGCCAGACTGACTTCCAGAGTGGCTGAACCATTATACAGTCCCACCAACAGTGAATAAGAGTTCCAATTTCTCCACATCCCCTCCAGCATTTGTAGTTTCCTGTTTGTTTAATGGCAGCCATTCTAATCGGTGTTAGATGGTATCTCATTGTGGTCTTAATTTGCATCTCTCTAATAGCTAGTGAAGCTGAACATTTTTTCATGTGTTTCTTGGCCATTTGTATTTCCTCTTCAGAGAACTGTCTTTTCATATCTTTTGCCCATTTTATAACTGGGCTGTCTGTATTATTGTCATTGACTTGTAGGATTTCTTTATATTTGCAACATATCAGTCTTTTGTCAGATACATGGTTTCCAAAAATTTTTTCCCATTGAGTTGGCTGCCTCTTTACCTTTTTGACAAATACATTTGAGGTACAGAAGCTTTTCCTTAAAGTCAGTTTTATTGAGATATATTCACATACCATACAATCATCTGTGGTGTACAATCAGCTGTTCACAGTACCATCATGTAGTTGTGCATTCATCACCACAATCTATTTCTGAACATTTTCCTTATACCAGAAAGAATCAGAATAAGTATGAAAAATAAAAGTAAAAAAAGAACACCCAAATCATTCCCCCATCCCACCCTATTTTTCGTTTTGTTTTTATCCCCATTTTTCTACTCATCCATCTATACAGTGGATAAAGGGAGTGCGATCCACAAGGTTTTCACAATCACACTGTCACCCCTTGAAATCTATATTGTTATATAATCATCTTCAAGAGTCAGAGCTACTAGGTTGGAGTTTGATAGTTTCAGGTATTTACTTCTAGCTATTCCAATGCATTAAAACCTAAAAAGTGTTATCTGTATAGTGCATAAGAATGTCCACCAGAGTGACCTCTCAACTCCATTTGAAATCTCTCAGCCACTGAAGCTTTATTTCGTTTCATTTTGCATCCCTCTTTTGGTCAAGAAGATGTTCTCAATCCCATGATGCCAGTTCCAGATTCATCCCCAGGGGTTATATCCTGCATTGCCAGGGAGATTCACACCCCTGAGAGTCCAGTCCCACGTAGAGGGGAGGGCAGTGAGATCACCTGCCAAGGTGGGTTACTTAGAGAGAGAGGGCCACATCTGAGCAACAGACACTCAGGGGAGACGCTTAGGCATAATCATAAGCAGGTATAGCCTCTCCTTTAGAGTAACAAGCTTTCTAGGGGCACGCCCCAAGACAGAGGGCTCAGCATGTCAAGCAGTCAGTCCCCAATATTTGTGAGAACATCAGCAACAATCCAGGTGAGGAAGTCCAACACCTCCGCATCCTCCCCTGGCTCCTCAGGGTGGCCCAGAACATATATTTTTATTTTCTGCCCAAATTATTTTGGGATGTGTTGCTATTTCACTCTAACCTAGACAGACCTACCATATCTCACTTCCTATTCAAAGTTCCATGTAATTGTGGTGTTTGAACAAACTGACTGTAGAAGTTAGATTGTTTAGAAAATATAGATCCTACACCAAATAAACATTTCTTCCCTTGGTCTCACATGGAAGTTGAAGTTTTAACACAGTTTCAGCCTTTACCCTTTGTCCCATTTGCCCTAGTCTTAACGAGATCTGCTTCATTCATATCTCTAATTGAAGTCTGGGCTCTTTTTCAGCTTTTTTTCTTTTTTAACAGTTGCTATATGCGTTAATACTGACATTCATATCTTCCGAGCTCTAGCTGTGAGTTTCAGGTGTCACACAGATACCCAATGTTCCGGAGACCAATAAGGTTACACACCAAGTGATCGACATCTGAGAGTTTGGAGACAGCCATTACAATTCAGGAATAGATTTGACTACTGTAAGTGCTTATAATCTAGGGACCATTACAATAACCATTTCCCTGTTAGGCAGTGCTCTAAGATTCAATTCTGAGTTTACACATTGTAGTTAGTCCATACTGGTGAGGCATTATAGTGTTTGCCTTTGTTTCTGGCATACTTCACTCAAAATGCTGTCTACAGGATCCATTCACCTCCTTGTGTGTCTCACAACTTCACTCCTTGTAGTTACTCAATATTCCTTTGCATTCATACACTACAGTTCACCATTCTTGAGGTACAGAAGCTTTTAATTTTTGGGAGTTGCCAGTTAACTATTTTTTCTTTCATTGCTTTTGCTTTGAGTGTAAGGTCTAAGAATCAACGTCCTATTACTAAGTCTTGAAGATGTTTCCCTGCCTTATCTTCTAGGAGTTTTATGTTACTGTATCTTATATTGAGTTCTTTGATGTACTTTGAGTTAATTTTTCTATAGGTTGTGAGGTAGGGGTCTTCTTTTATTCTTCTAGATATTGATATCCAGTCCCATTTGTTGAAAAGACTGTTCTGTCCTAGTTCAGTGGATTTGGGGGCCTTATAAAAAATTAGTTGACCATAGAGCTGGAGTCTATTTCTGAATTCTCAATTTGATTCTGTTGATCAATATGTCTATCTTTGTGCAAATACCATGCCATTTTGACTACTGTGGGTTTATAGGAAGCTTCAAAATCAGGAAGTGTAAGTCTTCCCACTTCGTTTTTCTTTTTTAGATGTTTTTAGCAATTCAAGGCATTTTCCTTTCCTAATAAGTTTGATAACTGCTTTTTCCAAGTCTGCAAAATAGATTGTAACTTTGATTAGAATTGCATTGAATCTGTAGGTCAATTTGCGTAGGACTGACATCTTAATGATGTTTACCCTTCTTTTCCATGTACACGGAATATCTTTCCATCTTTTGTAGGTCCCCTTTTATTTCTTTTAGTTAAGTTATATGATTTTCTGTGTAGAGGTCTTTTACATCCTTGGTTAAATTTATTCTTAGGTACTTGATTTTTCAGTTGCTATTGAGAATGGAATCTTTTGAGTGTTGCTTCAGTTAGGTCATTTCTAGTGTATAGAAAAATTACTGACTTATGTGCATTAATCTTGTATCCTGCCACTTTTTTTGGATTTGTTTATTCAGCCAAGTAGCTGTGTCATTGATTTCTCAGGGCTTTCCAAATATAAGATCATATCATCTGAAAATAATGACAGTTTTACTTCTTTCTTTTCTATTTTGATGCCTTTTATTCTCTTCTCTTGCCAGATTTGTATGCTAGAACTTCTAGCACAATGTTGAATAATGGCCATGAGAATGGGCATATTTGTCTCATTCCTATTCTCAGAGGGAAAGCTTTCAGTCTCTCAGGATTGAGTGCTATGCTGGCTGTGGGTTTTTCTTATAGTCCCTTTATCATATTGAGGAAGTTTCCTTCAGTTCCTACATTTTGAAATGTTTTTCTCAAAAAAGGGTGCTGAATTTTGTTGAATGCTTTTTCTGCATCTATTGAGGTGATCACTTGATTTTTCCCTTTTGATTTTCATGCGTTGTATTACAATGAGTTTCTTATGTTTAACCACCCTTGCATGCCTGGAATGAACCCCATTTGGTCATCATGTAGATTTTTTTAATGTGTCTTTGGATTCAATTTGCAAGTATTTTATTGAGAATTTTTGCATGTAAATTCATTAGGGAGATTGTCCTGTAGTTTTCTTTTTTTGTAACATCTTTTATCTGGTTTTGGTATTGGAGGGATGTTGTCTTCATAAAATGAGTTAGGTAGTGTTCCATTTTCTTCAATTTTTGAAAGAGTTTAAGTAGGATTGGTTTCAGTTCTTTTTGGAAATTTTGTAGTGTTCCCCTGTGAAGCCATCTGTCCTTGGGCTTTTATTTGTAGGAAGCTTTTGATGGCTGATTGGGTCTTTTTTCTAGTGATTGATTTTTTGAGGTCTTCTATTTCTTCTCTGGTCAGTCTAGGTTGTTCATGTGTTTCTAGGAAATTATCCATTTCCTTTAAATTTTCTAGTTTGTTGGTGTAAAGTTGTTCATAGTATCATCTTAGGATTTTTTAAATTTCTTCAAGATCTGCAGTAATTCCCCCCTCTCATTTATTATTTTATTTGGTTCTTCTCTCTTTTTGACTTTGTCAGTCTAGCTAAGGGTTTGTCAGTCTTGTTGATCTTCTCGAAGGACCAACTTTTGTTTATACTCTCTATTGTTTTTTGTTCTCCATATCATTTATTTCTGCTTTAATTCTTGTTATTTCTTTTCTTCTCTGGTTTAGGATTAGTTTGCTGATCATTTTCTAGCTTCTTCGGTAGTTCCATTAGTTCTTTGATTTTATCTAACTGTTTCTTTTTAATGTATGCATTAAGAGCTATAAATTTCCCCCTCAGTACTGCTATCGTTTCATCCCATAAGTTTTGATATGTTTTCTCATTTTCATTTGTCTCCAGGTAGTTAGGAATTTCTCTTGCAATATCTTCTTTGATCCACTGATTTTTTAGGATTGTGTTGTTTAACCTCCAGATATTTGAGAATGTTCTAGATCTTTGATGGTTATTGACATCTAGTTGCATTCCATTTTGTTCAGAGAATGTGCTTTGAATAATTTCAGTGTTTTTAAATTTATTGAGGCTTGTTTTATGCCCCAGCATACGATATATCCTGAAGAATGTTACATGAGCACTAGAGAAAAATGTATATCCTGGTAATTTGGAATGTAATGCTCTATGTATATCTGTCAAGGCTAATTCATTCATTGCATTGTTTAGGTTCTCAGTTACCTTATTGGTCCTCTGTCTGGTTGATCTATCTATAGGAGAGAGTGGTGTATAGATGCCTCCCACAATTATTGTGGAAACATCTATTGCTTCCTTCAGTTTTGACAATGTTTTTCTCATGTACTTTGGAGCACCTTGATTGGGTGCATAAACATTTATGATTGTTATTTCTTCTTGGTAAATTGTCCCTTTTATTAGTATATAGTGTCCTTCTTTGTCTCTTACAACATCCTTGCATTTGAAGTCTATTTTATCTGAAATTAGTATTGCTACCCCTACTTTCTTTTGTTGTAACTTGCATGGAATATTTTTTTCCATTCTTTCACTTTTAATTTCTTTGTGTTGCTGGCTCTGAGATGTGTCTCTTGGAAACAGCATATTGATGGTTCATATTTTCAATCCATTCTGCCAATCAATATCTTTTCATTGAGGAGTTTAATCCATTCACATTCAATGTTATTACTGTGAAGGCAGTTCTTGAATCAGCCATCCTATCCTTTGGTTTTTATTTATCGAATGTATTTTCTCCTCTCTCTCTGTTTCTTTTATGGTACCCTTACTATAACTCTTCAGTTCTGGCCCTTCTCCAGACCTCTCTCTCCTTTCTTTTTTACTCAGCCAGTAGAGCTCCCTTTAGTATTTTACGTAAGGAAGTCTCCTGTTAGCAGATTCTCTCAGCATTTTTTTGTCTATGAAAATTTTAAGCTCTTCCTCAGTTATGAAGGAGAGCTTTGCTGGATAAAGACTTCTTGGGTGGCAGTTTTTCTGTTTCAGTGTCTTCAATATATCATACCTCTTTCTGGTTACCTCCATGGTATCTGATTAGAAATCAGCACTTAGTCTTATGTGGCTTCCTTTCTATGTGATGGATCACTTTTCTCCTGGTGGTTTCAGATTTCTCTCCTTCTGTTTGTCATTTCAGTCTGATTACTGTGTGTCTTGGAGTGGGTCCAAATTTATTCTGTTTGGAGTTCATTGGGCATCTTGCATTTGCATATTTATGTCTTTTACAAGGGTTGGGAAATGTTCAATCATTATTTCCTCAAATATTCTTCCTGGCCTTTTCCCTTTCCCATCTTCTTTTGCAATGTATATCATGCATATATTTGTGAGTTTTGGGTTGTTGATCATTTCTCTGATAACCTACTCAAAATTTTCCATTTTTTTCTCCATTTGTTCGTTTATTGGAATTAGGTTGCTGTCTTCTAGCTCACTGATCCATTCTTCTGCCTCTTCAAATCTGCTGTTGTGTCTCTAGTGTATTTTTAACATCATCTACAGTGTCTTTCATTTCTGTAAGATTTGTTACTTTTCTACACATTTTCAAATTCTTCGTTATGCTCTCCTAGTGTCTTCTTAATATCCTTTATCTCATTGAATTTGTTTATGAGGTTTGTTTGAATGTCTTTGAATAGTTCCAACTTTTGTATGTCCTCTCTTTAATTTGATCATTTGGCTTGGCCAAATCTTGTTGTTTCTTAGCACATATTGGTGGTTGATTGGTGTGCCAGTTTGAATGTATTATGCCCCCTAAAATGCCATTATCTTTGATGTAATCTTGTGTGGGCAGACATATCAGTGTGATTGGATTGTAATTCTTTGAGTGTTTCCACGGAGATGTGCCCCACCCATCTGTGGGTGATGACTCTGATTGGATAATTTACATGGAGGTGTTAACCCACCAATTCAGGGTGGGTCTAAATTAAATCACTGGAGCCATATAAATGAGCTGAAAAACAGAAGGAATTCAGTGCAGCTGAGAGTGACATTTTGAAGAGGAGCTACAGCCAAGAGGGACACTTTGAAGAAAGCACAGGAGCTGCAGATGATACACATTTTGAAGATGGCCTTTGAAAGCAGACTCTTGCTCCAGAGAAGCTAAGAGAGAACAAATACCCCAAGTACAACTAAGAGTGACATTTTTGAGGAATTGCAGCCTAGAGAGGAATGTCCTGGGAGAAAGCCATTTTGAAACCATAACTTTGGAGCAGATGCCAGCCACATGCCTTCCCAGCTAACAGAGGTTTTCTGGACACCATTGGCCATCCTCCAGTGAAGGTACCCAATTGCTGATGTGTTACCTTGGACACTTATGGCCTTAGGACTGTAACTGTGTAACCAAATAAGCCCCCTTTTATAAAAGCCAATCCATGTCTGGTGTTTTGCATTCTGTCAGCATTAGCAAACTAGAACAATTGGGTTCATGTTAAAGGTGTTCTTTGGCACTTGCTTTGTCAGTATTTTGCAGCCAAAATAGAGCCAGGGTCCCACACAGGGGTTGCACACCAGTTCCCAAGGGCCCTGAGGAGAGGGTCATGAAAGCAGCATCCCAGGACTGTACTACTTTCCCTGTCTTCCCAGTAGATGGTGCTGTTCAGCAACCTGTTCCACAAGACCCTACAAAGGTAAGTTATTTTTTGGCCTTCTGTCCCCTGTGTTTCTGAGGTGGGTAAAAATAGTGGCAGTGTGGTGTTTTGTGTTCCTCTCCAGAATGGACCAAAACCATGGGATCCTGGAGTTCAGTTTCACTGACCAACAAGAGATCAGAACTGTGTGTGTAGCCATCTGTTCCCAGGTGAGTGGGCTTTCTTGACTTTCCCGTTCCTCTGTCACCAATGGACAGGATCCGTGTCAACCTGAAACTGCCAGCCTCAAGGGTGGGGGATATGCGCTGGCAGCCATGGCCACATTGGGTCACTCACTGCACTTTCTCCATCTATGGAATCAATGGCACCACGAGTGGCTTGGGCTCCTGTCTGGGAAAGACCAGGGCTGCAGAATCGAGAGGAACAATTTTGCTAGCCAACAACTATTAGATCAGAACTGGTTCATGTCTCTGTCTATTCACAGGGGAGGTATTCCCTGACTCCCAGACTGCAGCAACCAGTCATGCAAGAACCTGTCCAACCAGAAGCTGTTGGCTTTGATGATGGGGATTGAGTCACCCACCAGTTTCTCTCGTGTGTGGAAACAGTGGCTCTGTGAGAGGCCTGGGCTGCTGACTGGAAAAGTTCAATGCTGCAGGACCAAGATGATCAATTTTACTTTCCAACAGATGGTTCAGAGCTATGTCATATCCTCTTCTGTTCCCCAGGAGAGAACCTCCATGGCTCTCCAAGTCTGCAGCAGCCAGCTGGGTGAGAACAACACCTACCCAAATCTGCTGGCCTCAGGGCTGGAAGATGGGTGATGGGAGCCATGGTGGATTTCAGTCACTCACCACAGTTTCTCTGTGGAAACACTGGAGCCACTCTCACCTTGCCTCCTGCCTGGAAAGGATCAATGCTGTGGGACCCAGAGGGTCAGCTTTGCTGGCCAATAGTTGAATCAGAACTGTGCTGCATCCCTTTCTGTTCCTGATCGAAGGGACTTCCTGTTCTTCCCAGTCCATAGCAGCTAGTCAGGCAAGAACCATGCTAATCCAGAGCTGCCAGCCTCAGGGGTGGAAGGTGGGAGCTGGGAGCCATTGCTATTGTACCCAGAGAGTCAGTTTTGCTGGCCAACAGTTAAATCAGTACTTTCTACTGTGTTTTTAATCTCCATTATTTTTTATTTCAAAACTGGAACTTCTGTTATGTTTCTTTTTAAACTTTTGAATTCTTCTTTATGCTCACACATTGTCTTCTTAATGTCCTTTAGCTGTGTATCCATATTTCTCTTCATCTCCTTGAGTTGATTTAGGAGATTTGTTTGAACTTGTTTGCTTATTTCCAAATTCTGTGTCTCCTCTTAAGTTTTAATTTGTTCCCTCAACTGAGCCATATTTCCTGTCTCTTAGTATGGCTTGCAATTTTTTGCTGATGTTTTAACATTTTGATGTGTTAATTCTGAAGGTTAGTTTATCCCTCTTGTGTAGGGTTTTATTGTTAATTTTTGTGTTAAAACTCTTCTTTGATGCTTGGTCCAACTTATTCTGGGTGTTTAGAGTAGCCCTTGTTTAATTATTTAGATATTCTCAGCTCTTCTTCATCTGTTTCTTGTTTGGGTAAGTGATTCAATTTAAGGTTGCACTTTTTGTGCAGTTGTTTCACCTCCAGGAGAAAGCTTTCTTTCCTCTGTTCCTTCTCTGAAAATCTTGGTCCCTTCTGTTTGTTTTTGTGCAGAAATTTCTCCCCAGCTCCTTTGATTTGTTTAACTTCTCTCCCTCATTAAGTTCCACCTTTTCCTTAACACTTTTCAGTTCTGGAATTCATCCTCTCATATTGCAGCTCAGTTTCACACTCTCCTTTTTTTCTGAGGCTTCTGTGACTCTGGTTTCTTCTGTTAGAGTATGCATCCTGGGTACCCAAATGTGGTTAATCCAGAAAGGTGGATCAATCTAGAAAGGTCTGTTTTGTGTTTGGGGGTCCAGCAAAGAGAATCTTGATTGAGTGTACCGAGTTTCCAGCATGTCTTCTGTGGACTCTCTCACTTTTTTCCTTGGGAGACATTTTACATGCTACAATATTCTATGGCTTGTGTTCCACCCTGGGCCTCTGCACCCCTGGGGCCCTGTGCATGGGGTTCCAACTCACTGCTGTGAGTGCCTCTATATTCTGCATCTGCAGCAGGAGGTACCTGGCCCATGCTGTCTCTGTGCAACTCGCAAGCTGTGTGGGACTGAGCGAAGGGGGAGAGGTCCAGACTGGCAGGTCCAGGAAGATTATCTTCTACTTTATCTTGTTGATGACTTCTCTATTTCTTCAGTTCAGCATTTGTGGATTCCTTCTATCCCATCTGTATTATCCTCCAGAGTGCCAGGCAAGTGGAATTTGTCCTGTTATTAGTTGGTTTTGAGGGGAGTACTTTTCCAGGGATGTTTTCTGTCGCCATGTTGATGGCATCATTCCTTTGATGACGTGTTTTAATTGCCCTTGGGCAGATACCTAGGATTGGAATTGTTTCATCATATGGTAAATGTATATTTAACCGTTTGAGAAACTGCCTAATGATTTGCAAAAGTGACTGTATCATTCTATCTTCAGATGAGTTTTATTTCCACATTCTACTTTTTCCATATTCTTACCAACACTTTGTATTATTTTCCATTATAAACATTATAGTGTTTGTGCATGCTATCTCATTAATTTTCATTTCCTTAATGGCTAATTATTTTATGTGATTATTAGGCATTGGCATATCTTCTTTGGTGTAATGTCTGTCAACCCTTTTACCAAATTTTTAATTGTTTTTATTGCTTTCTTATTTGAATTTTGAATGTCCTTTATATGGTCTAAATATATATGTTTTGCAAATATTTTTCCAGTAGTCACTGGCTGTGCTGGTTTGGAGCTGTTATGTATCCCAGAAAAGGCCATGCTATTTTAATCCATTCTTGTGGGTGCCGACCTATTGTGGGTGGAACCTTTTTTTAAATTAAATTCAGTTTTATTGAGAAATATTCACATACCACAGAATTATCCATGGTATACAATCAGCTGTACATAGTACCATCATATAGTTATTCATTCATTACCCCAATCTATTTTTTAATATTTTCCTTACACCAGAAGGAATAAGAATAAAAAGTAAAAGTAAAAATGAACAGCTAAATCATCCCCCCATCCCACCCTATTTTTCATTTAGTTTTTGGCCCTATTTTTCTACTTATCCATCCATACACTGGATAAAGGGATTGTGATCCACAAGATTTTCACAATCACACTGTCACCCATTGTAAGCTACATTGTTATACAATCATCTTCAAGAGTCAAGGCTACTGGTTTGCAGTTTGATAGTTTTAGGTATTTACTTCTAGCTGTTCCAATACATTAAAACCTAAAAAGTGTTATCTATATAGTGCATAAGAATGTCCACAAGAGTGACTTCTTAACTCCATTTGAAATCTCTCAGCCAGTGAAACTTTATTTTGTTTCATTTTGCATCCCCTTTATAGTCAAGAAGATGTTCTCCATCTGTGAGTGGGACCTTTCGATTAGGTTGTTTCGGTTGAGATGTGACCCAGCCCAATCAAGGTGGGTCTTAACCCATTACTGGAGTCCTTTTTAGAGGATAAAACGCAGAGGCATTTGGAGAGAGCAGAGAGAGAAACACCTAGAAAAACAAAAATGACCCACATGAGCTGAGAGCAAGATCCATTGAAACAAAATCCCAGGAGAGAAGGACCAGCAGTCATCACCATATACCTTCCCATTTGACAGAGGAACCCCAGATGCCAGCAGCCCTTCCTCAGAGAGGGTATCCTCTTGCTGATGCCTTAATTTGGACATTTTCATGGCCTTAGAGTTTTAACTTGTAACTTAATAAATCCCTATTGTTAAAAGCCAACCCATTTTCTGGTATATTGCAATTTTGACAGCTTTAGCAAACCAAAACTGTGGCTTGTCTTTTCATTCTCTTAAAAGAGTTATTTTCAGAGTATACATTTGAAATTTAGATGAATTCTAATTTTTCCATTTTTTTCTTTTATGGGTCGTGGTTTTGTTGTCATATCTAAGAAAGATTTGATTTTATCCCATCTTCTAAAATTTTTATAGTTTTTTATGTTTTATATTTTTGTGTATGATCCTTTTTTATTTTTCAAAACAACTTTTTAAAAATTTATTTACTAGTTTTATTCACACACCATACAATCAAACCAAAGTATGCAATAAATAGCTCTAGTATAATCACTGAGTTATTTTTTTTACTTTTTTATTTTATCTATCTATCTATCTATCTATCTATCTATCTATCTATCTATCTATATAAAATCTCACATACCATACAACTGTCCAAAGATCCAAAGTGTACAATCAGTTGCCCATGGTACCATCATACAGCTGTGCATCCATCACCACAATTAATTTCTTTTTCAGTTTTTAGAACATTTTCATTACTCCAGAAAAGAAACAAAGACAAAAAAAGGAAACTCAAATCCTCCCATACCCCTAACAACCCCCCACTCCATTATTGATTCATAGTTTTGGTATAGTACATTTGTTACTGTTGATGAAAGAATGTTAAAATATTACTAACTGTAGTATATAGTTTGTAATAGGTATACATTATTTTCCTTTATCCCTCTTTTTTTTTTATTTTGAAATAAATTCAAAGTTACATGAATAGTTGCAAAAACAATACTAGCCCCATACACAGAATTCCATCATACCCTGACCCCCCTCCTCAGGTAGTTCAATCCACCAACTTTAACATGCTCTCACATTGCTATTTCTTTCCCTCCCTCCCTCCCTATCATCCATCATATATTTCTCTGTCTTCTGAACATATGAGAGTTAGCTGCACACATCCTTGAACATACACTATAATTCACGTATGTACTTCCCATGAACAAGAACATTCTTTTATGTAATTCCATTAAGTGCAGCTAAGAAGTATAAGAGATTCAACAATGATACAATGCTTATATTCTATATTTCCTTTTCCTTATGTCTCAACTGTGTCCCTTTGAGCAACCTGTCCTCCACCCTCCAGTCCCATCCAAGTTCATCCTTAGCATTCAATTGTTGTCTAGTTAGACTGTCTTTTTTTTTTCTTTTTTCAATTGTGGAAACAAATATACAGCCTAAATCTTCCCATTCCACCCCCTCCCTAGCCTTACCATTAGTGGGATTAATCACATTTAGAACGATGTTATGCTCTTTCCCACCATCCATTACTGTAAATTTCCCTTCTCCTCAAACAGCAACCCTACACTCCTTTCTTAACTCCCCATTGCCCCTTCCCCCATTTCTCTTAACCCAAACTCTACTTTTCATCTCTATGTTTATATTCTCTGATAATTTCTTTGTGTTTACTGTGGGGCTTAAAATTAACCTCTTAAATCCATATCAATCTTGTTTTTCTTTGATACCACCTTCACTTCAATTGGGCACATAAACTATGTTCCTATACTCCTTCATTCCCCCACCTTTATATAGTTGTCTAAAATTACATATTTTACTTTGAGTTCAAAGCCACTGATTTGTTCTTAGAATTTGTGTATTTTTTATCATGTAGGAAGTAAATAGTGGAGTTATAGTTCAAAAATTATTGACTTCTATTTGTATTCCATTGTGTTTGGAGAATGTTCTTTGAGTATATTAAATTTTTTTTTTAAATTTCTTGAGGCTTGTTTTATGTGCTAGCTTATGGTCCCTTCTGGAGAAAGATCTGTGATCACTAGAGAAAAATGAGTGTCCTGGTGATTTGGGATGTAAGGTACTATATATATCTGTTAAAATTCTCTATATCTTTTTCTCCTTTCTTTGTCTCTCTGTTGGTAGGGCTTCCTTTAGAATCTGAAGTAGGGCAGGTCTTTTACTGGCAAAGTCTCTCAGCATTTGTTTGTCTGTGAAAAATTTAAGTTCTCCCTCAAACTTGAAGGAGAGTTTTGCTGGATAAAGTATTCTTGGCTGGAAATTTCTCTCTCTCAGAATTTTAAATATGTCATGCCACTGCCTTCTCACCTCCATGGTGGCCACTGAGTAGTCACTACTTAGTCTTATATTGTTTCCTTTGTATGTGGTGAATTGCTTTTCTCTTGCTGCTTTCAGAACTTGCTCCTTCTCTTCAGTATTTGATAGTCTGATCAGAATATGTCTTGGAGTGGGTTTATTTGGATTTATTCTATTTGGAGTTTGCTGGGCATTTATGCTTTGTGTATTTATATTGTGTAGAAGGTTTGGGAAGTTTTCCCCAACAATTTCTTTGAGTACTCTTTCTAGACCTTTACCCTTCTCTTCCCCTTCTGGGACACCAATGAGTCTTAAGTTTGGACATTTTATTTTATCTGTCGTATCCTTGAGATCCATTGTGATATTTTCAATTTTTTTCTCTACTCCTTCTTTTGTTCTTTTGTTTTCTATTCTGTGGATTTCTAGGACATTGAGATATTGTTCAGCTTCCTCTAGTCTTGTATTGTGAATATCCAGAGTCTTTTTAATTTGGCTAATAGTTTTTTATTTCCATAAAACTTTCTGTTTTATTATTTACCCTTGCAATGTCTTCTTTATGCTCTTCTAGGGTCTTCTTTATGGCACTTATATCCTGGGCCATGGTCCTTTTGATGTCCTTTAAATCCTTTGCCATATTTTTGTTCTTTGATTGTAGTTCTTTAATTAGTTTTGCGAGGTATGACGTTTCTTCTGAAATCTTGGTTTGTGTGTTTGGAGCTGGATTCTCCATATCATGTGGTTTTATCATATGCATTAAGATTTTCTGTTGTTTTCAGGCTCTTGGCATTTGTTTTGTTCGATAGGGTTCTTTCAAGTGGTATATAAAAAAAAGGATATCCATCTAATTTTTCAGAGACACAGTTTGGTGATGTACACTTTCTCTTACTAACCAGCAGATGGCATCTGTGAGTCTTTAATTTGTTAGAATTGCAGTTTGGTGACATACACTTTCTATAACTAACCAGCAGATGGCGTCCATGAGTCACTTATTCCCCTCAAATCAGTTCTCCCCAACTTTGTGATATGTGGGGATCTGATTCTTTTGGGGCCCAATTGGTGCACTTAATTTGGGTGTATTATCGGTGCTGTCTGTCCTCAATGAGGGGCGTGTGCCTGAGTGGTTAGGGAGGAAGGGCAGGTCTAACAATCAGACCTCCCAGGTATTCTGGGAGATATAAGTCTGTTCTCTGCCGCTGACATGAAAGTCCTTGGTATTGGCGTAGGTTCCCTGGGATTTCTGAGCAGTTCCCCCCTCCCTGCTGTGCTTTTCTAGGACCTCTGTTGGAGGTGGGGGTGAGCCTTGCCACGTCACAAGTGAGTGCTGGCCTCCAGGGAAGCCCTGGGCCGCTGGGCTGTGTAGGGGCGTTCCCAGCCCGCTTCAAAGATGGTTGAATGGGACACGTTACCTTCCCCCTTTCCGCACAGCTCTGCTCTCCCAGCTCCGGGACAATCAGCTGTGGGTGTATTCAAGGCCACTGTTCATGGCCGATATTGTGTCATGTGAGCAATGCTGTGGGAAGGACTCCCTGTCAGGCTGGGTTTCTTGTCTCGGGTCTGTGCTGTGTGTTCAGCCGGGCAGGAGTAGCCCTGCCTGCTGGGGTGACGGCTGTGAGGCTGGGTTTCTCGGCTGGGCTATGCGCTGTGTGCTCGGCCCGGGCAGGAGCAGCCCCGTCCGTCTGGGCGACAGCTGCGAGGCTGGGCCTCTCGGCTCAGCTCCGTGCTGTGTGTTTGGCCTGGGCAGGAATAGCCCCGCCCGCTGGGGAGAATGCTGCAAGTTGTGTGTCTCCCCTTTGTTTCCCTGGACCCAAGACAATCAGCAGTGGGTGTGGGAAGGGGTATCCTCCACCCCAGACACTGAGACGTTAGTCCAGACCGCTCCCATCTTATCTGTAGCTGTTCCCGGGCTGCTTTTATTTTTTTTTTAAAGTCCAATCCACCGTTTCCCCCCAACGCAGCGTGGCCGAGGGATTCAGCCTACTCACTCACTCGTTTCAAAATGCAGACTCCTGGTTTCACCAAATGCACGTTCCCTGTGGCTTTAGCAGAACTTGTCTAGCTGGTGCTACTTTGGAAGTGGTGTTCTGGGTCCTTTCTGTTTTTTTATCTAGTGTTTTCCACAGAGGTGTTTTTTTCTCTGTCTCACCTAGTTGCCATCTTAGGTTCCTCTCCATGCCTCTCTTTTAACTTCCAGTTATAGTGTCATACATTCGTTCTAGCTTGCAAGAGAGATTTCTAATATTGTATAGTTAATCATGGACATTGTCCACCACAAGATTCACTGTTTTATACATTCCTGTGTTTTAACCTCCAACTTTCTTTCTGATGACGTACGTGACTCTGAGCTTACCCTTTCCACCACCTTCACACATCTTTCAGCACTGTTAGTTATTCTCACAACGTGTTACCATGACCCCTGTCCATTTCCAAATGTTTACGTTCACCCTAGTTGAACATTCTGCTCATAATAAGCAACTGCTCCCCATTCTTTAGCCTCATTCTATATCCTGGTAACTTATATTTCATGTCTATGAATTTATATATTATAATTAATTCATATCAGTGAGACCCTGCAATATTTGCCTTTATATGTCTGTCTTATTTCACTCAATATTGTGCCCTCAAGGTTTCTTCATCAGCCCATTTCTTTTAAGATGGTTTTTTCACACACCATGCATTCCATCCTAAGTAAACAGTCGTTGGTTCCCTGTTTAGTCACGTATTTGTGTATTCAGCACCATTGCCACTATCTATATAAGGACATCTCCAGTTCCTCCAGAAGGAAGGAAGAAGAGCCAAAGAAGACAGAGAGACAAAAGAAAGAGAGAAAAAAAACAAAAACAAAACAAAACAAAAAACTTGACAGCTAGAAAGCAACAAAAGGAAAGATAGCATTAACCTAAAGTAGAATAAAGAGTCAGACAACATCACCAATGCCAGGAGTCCCACACTCCTCACACCACCCCCCATTTAGCTTTGGTATATTGCCTTTGTTATATTAAAGGAAGCATAATACAATGTTTCTGTTAATTTTAGTCTCTGCTTTGTATTGATTGTATTTTCCCCCCAATCCCACACCTTCTTTAACACCTTGCAATGTTGACATTCATTTGTTCTTCCTCATGTAAAAGCATATTGGTACCTTTTATTACAATTGTTGAGCACCCTAGGTTTCCCTGACTCTAGGTTTCCCTGATTTACACAGTCCCAGTCTTTATCCTTCATCTTTTGTTTTGATGTCCCACATGGTCCTAACCTTCCTCTTTCAACCACACTCACAGTCATCTTTGTTCAGTGTACTTACATTGCTGTGCTACTATCACGAAAAATTGTTTTCCAAACCTCTCACTCCTGTCTTTTCCTTTCTGTCTGCAGGGCTTCATTTAGTGTTCCCTGTAGAACAGATTTCTTGTTCACAAACTTGGTAATTGTCTGTTTGTCAGAGAATATTTTAAGCTTTCCCTTATATCTGAAGGATAGTTTTGCCAGATATAGGATTCCTGGCTGGTGGTTTTTCTCTTCCAGTATCTTAAATATATCACCCCACTTCCTTCTTGCCTCCATGGTCTCTATTGAGAAATCCACACATAGTCTGATAAAGCTTCCTTTGTATGTGATGGATTGTTTTTCTCTTGCTGCTTCCAGGATTCTCTCTTTATCTTTGATGTTTGATAATCTGATTATTAAGTGTCTTGCATAGGCCTATTCAGATCTATTCTGTTTGGGGTATGCTGTGCTTCTTAGATCTGTAATTTTATGTCTTTCATAAGAGATGGGAAATTTTCATTGATTACTTCCTCTATTATTGCTTCTGCCCCTTTTTGCTTCTCTTCTCCTTCTGGGACACAAATGACACATACATTCCTGCATTTCCTTTTGTCCTTAAGTTCCCAGAGACATTGCTCATATTTTTCCATTCTTTTCTCTATCTGTGCTTTTGTGTGTAGGCTTTCAGGTGCCTTGTTCTCCAGTTCCTGAGTGTTTTCTTCTGCCTCTTGAGATCTGCTGTTGTATGTTTCCATTGTGTCTTTCATCTCTTGTGTTGTGCCTTTCATATCCAAAGATTCTGCCCATTGTTTTTTTGAATTTTTGATTTGTACCTTATGTATGCCCAGTGTTTTCATTATATACTTCACCTCTTTTTGCCATATCTTCCCTAAACTTTTTGAATTGACTTAATATTAGTTGTTTACATTCCTGTATCTCAGTTGAAGTGTGAGTTTATTCCTTTGACTGGAATTTAACCTCATTTTTCTTAGTGTAGGATGTAGTTTTCTGTTGTCTGGGCATGGCTTCCTTGGTTACTCAATCAGGTTTTCCCAGACCAAAACGGGATCTTGTCCCAGAAGGAAGAATATTCTGTATCCAGTTTCCCTGTGGGTGTGTCTTAGAAAATTGGTACACCCTGTGAGACCTCAGGTCACCGTGCTTTTCTGCCCAGTAGGTGGCACCTGTTGGCCTGTAACTGCAGACTGGTGTAAGGAGGTATGGTCCGTGGCTGTTTTCTCCCAGGCTCTTGGTTCTGGTTCTGATTGGAAGGCGGGTAGTAGAGCTTGGCACTGCCTCTTTCCTCTTAGAGAAGATACAACCCGTAGGGAGAGGTCATTAGCATTTGAATGATCTCTGTCTGCCTGTGCTATCCCCAACCTTGTCTCGATCAGGGTGCTGGAAACTGAAAATGGCTGAGGCTTTCTTCACTGAGTTGAAACAATGACAGAAAGCCCCCTTCATGGTCAGCCCACAGCCACCCTCTGGCTCTCCAACGTCAGTCGTCACTGAACGCCTCTGTCTGCTTGCTGGAGATTCATAGCCTGTATTGAGCAGTCCATGTGTACTTATTAAAACCCCAGGTATAGCTCAGCTGAGCTGCACTCACTTGTTCAGAGAGAGCTGCTCTCTAGCACCATGAGGCTTTGCAGCTTGGGCTGTGGTGGGATTGGGCTCCTGGCTTGGAACTGCAGTTTTCACTTACTGATTTTATGCTGCGATCTCGGGCATTCCTCCCAACTCAGGTTGGTGTATGTTGAGTGGACGGTCACATTTGTCCCCTCGCAGTTATTCTGGATTATTTACTAGTTCCTGGTTGTCCATCAGTTGCTCTAGGGGGACTAACTAGCCTCCACTCCTCTCTGTGCTGCCATCTTCACTTATTATTATTTTTAATTAACTATAAGTTTTGAGCCGTGGGTTAATGTTAAATTTTCTTTGCACATGGATGTCTAGTTCTAGCATCATTTGTTGAAAAGTTATTCTTTCTCCTTTGAATTCCTTTTGTAAGTTTATTGAAAATCAATCGACCATGTTTTTGTGGATCTATTTTTGTATACTCTGTTTTTTGCCGTTGATGTATGTATCTACACTTTCACCAATACCACACAGTCTTGATCATTGTAGCTTTATAATAAATCTTAAAATTTGGTGGTATGTTTCCTCAAGTTTGTTGTTTTTAAAAATTATTCTGGCTCTTTTTGTTCCTTTGCCTTTCCATATAAATTTTAGAATCTATTTGCCAGCTTCTAAATAAATATCTGCTCGGATTGTGTTGACCCTATATATCCATTTGGAGAGAATTACCATTTTAACAATATTGGGTTTTCCAATCCATGATCACAGTATGTCTCTCTCTTTATTTAGATATTCTTTGATTTTGTTCACGAAGGATCCTTTGTTGTCACTATGCATATCCTGCATATTATTTGCTAGGTTTATCACTAGGTATTTTAGTATATATTTTTGAATGCTGTTGTAAATGGTATTTTTTTTTACATTTTTTTCCCCATTTTTATTGAGATTGTTCAGATACCATACAATTATCCAAAGATCCAAAGTGTGCAATCACTTGCCCCTGGGTACCCTCATACAGCTGTGCATCAATCACACTTAATTTTTGTTCAATTTTTAGAAACTTTTCATTACTCCAGACAAGAAATAAAGTGAAAGATGAAAAAAGAAAAGCAGAAAAGGAAACTCTAATCCTCCCCTATCCCTAACCAAACCCCCTCAATTGTTGACTCCTAGTATTGATATAGTACGTTTGTTACTGTTTATGAAAAAATGTTGAAATACTACTAACTGTAGTATATAGTTTGTAATAGGTTCTTCCCTATATGCCCCTCTATTATTAACTTCTAATTGTATTGTCATACATTTGTTCTGGTTCATGGAAGGGATTTCTAGTATTTGTACAGTTGATCATTGACATTGCCCACCATAGGATTCAGTTTTATACATTCCCATCTTTTGACCTCCAACTTTCCTTCTGGTAACATATATGACCCTCAGCTTCTCCTTTCCACCTCATTCACACACCATTCGGCGCTGTTAGTTATTCTCACATCTTGCTACCAACACCCCTGTTCATTTCCAAACATTTAAGTTCATCCTAATTGAACATTCTGCTCATACTAAGCAACCACTCCCCATTCTTAAGCCTTGTCCTATATCTTGGTACCTTATATTTCATGTCTATGAGTTTACTTATTGTAATTAGTCCCTATCAGTGAGACCCTGCAATAATTGTCCTAATGTGTCTGGCTTATTTCACTCAGTATATTGCCCTCGAGGTTTTGTCATCAACCCATTTTTTTTTAATATGGTTTTGTTCACTCACCATACATTCCATCCCAAGTAAATAATGGATGGTTTACTGCATGGTCACACATTTATGTGTTCACCACCTTCACCACTATCTATATAAGAGCATCTACATTTCTTCCACAAGGCAGGAGGGAGAGTCAGAGAAGGCAGAGAGGCAAAATAAAGAGGAAAAAAAATGACAGCTAGGAAGCAGCAAAAGGAAAAATAACCTTAAATCAAAGTAGAATAAAGAATCAGACAATACCACCAATGTCAAGTGTCCAACATGCCTCCCCTATCCCCCCCTCTTATCTGCATTTACCTTGCTATATCACCTTTGTTACATTAAAGGAAGCATAATACAATGATTCTATTAGTTACAGTCTCTAGTTTATGTTGATTGCATCTCTCCCCCAATGCCTCCCCATTTTTAACACCTTGCAAGGTTGACATTTGCTTGTTCTCCCTCGTAAAAGAACATATTTGTACATTTTATCACAATTGTTGAATACTCTAGATTTCACCAAGTTACACAGTCCCAGTCTTTATCTTTCCTCCTTTCTTGTGGTGTCTCACATGCTCCCCACCTTCCTCTCTCAACCGTATTCTTAGTTACCTTTGTTCAGTGTACTTACATTGTTGTGCTACCATTTCCCAATATTGTGTTCCAAACCACGCACTCCTGTCTTCTATCACCCTGTAGTGCTCCCTTTAGTATTTCCTGTAGGACAGGTGTCTTGTTCACAAAGTCTCTCATTGTCTGTTTGTCAGAAAATATTTTGAGCTCTCCCTCATATTTGAAGGACAGCTTTGCTGGATACAGGATTCTTGGTTGGCGGTTTTTCTCTTTCAGTATCTTAAATCTGTCACACCACTTCCTTCTTGCCTCCATGGTTTCTGCTGAGAGATCCGCACATAGTCTTATTAAGCTTCCTTTGTATGTAATGAGTCGCTTTTCTGTTGCTGCTTTCAGGATTCTCTCTTTGTCTTTGACATTTGATAATCTGATTATTAAGTGTCTTGGTGTAGGCCTATTCATATGTCTTCTGTTTGGAGTATGCTGCACTTCTTGGATCTGTAATTTTATGTCTTTCATAAGAGATGGGAAATTTTCATTAATTATTTCCTCTGTTATTGCTTCTGCCCCCTTTCCCTTCTCTTCTCCTTCTGGGACACCAATGATATGTACATTATTGTACGTTGTTTCATCCTTGAGTTCCCGGAGACGTTGCTCATATTTTTTCATTCTTTTCTCCATCTGCTCCTTTGCGTGTAGGCTTTCAGGTGTTTTGTTCTCCAGTTCCTGAGTGTTTTCTTCTTCCTCTTGAGATCTGCTGTTGTATGTTTCCATTGTGTCTTTCATCTCTTGTGTTGTGCCTTTCATTTCCATAGATTCTACTAGTTGTTTTTTTGAACTTTTGATTTCTGCTGTATACATGCCCAGTGCTTCCTTTAAAGCCTCTATCTCTTTTGCAATATCTTCTCTAAACTTTTTGAATTGATTTAGCATTAGTTGTTTAAATTCCTGTATTTCAGTTGAAGTGTACCTTTGTTCCTTTGACTGGGCCATGACTTTGCTTTTCTTAATGTAGGTTGTAATTTTCTGTTGTCTAGGCATGGTTTCTTTGGTCATCCAAATCAGGTTTTCCCAGACCAGAACAGGCTCAGGTCCCAGAGAGAAGAAATATTCAGTATCTGGTTTCCCTGCAGGTGTGTCTTAGAAAATTGCTCCACCCTTTGATGCCTCGGGTCACTGTGCGTTTCTGCCCAGCAGGTGATGCCTGTTAGCCTATAATTCTTGATTGGTGTGAGGAGGTATGGCCGTGTTCCCCTAGGCTCTGGGGTCTGGTTCTGAATGGAAAGGGCCCCACCCCTTTCCTCCTAGAGAAGACAGACCCCTCAGGTGGAGGTCATTAGCATTTCAGTGGTCTTTCTCTCTGCTTGTGCTGTCTCCACCCTTCCCCGAGTCACAGCCCTGGAAACTGAAAATGACAGGGGCTTTCTCCACTGAGCTGAAAAAGAAACAGATAGTCCCCTTCAGACCCAGTCCAAGGTGACCCTCCGGCTCTCCCAGGTCAGTGGTCACCCAAAGCCTCTGTCTGTTTTTTGGGGATGTGTACCTGTAGTGAGCAGTTCACACTCGCTACTTAAAACCCCAGTTGGAGCTCAGCTGAGCTATATTCGCTTGCTGGGAGAGAGCGTCTCTCTGGCACCACGAGGCTTTGCAGCTCGGGCTATGGGGGAGCGGGTCTCACGACTTGGTTCCGCAGGTTTTGCTTACAGATTTTATGCTGTGTTCTCGGGCATTCCTCCCAATTCAGTTTGGTGTATGATGAGTGGATGGTCTCATTTGTCCCCTCGCTGTTATTCTGGATTATTTACTAGTTGTTTCTGTTTTTTTGTAGTTGTTCCAGGGGGACTACTTAGCTTCCACTCCTCTCTGTGCCGCCATCTTGCACAAGCCCTCGTAACTGGTGTTTTTTTAAATTTCAAGTTCCAACTGTTCATTAGGAGCATATAGAAATACAATTGGTTTTTGTTTGTTGACTGTATCCTGCAGCCTTGCTAAAACTGATTTATTAAATCTGTTTTTGCATGTGTGTGTTTGTGTAGATTCCTTGGGATTTTTTTACGTGGACGATTTTGTCATCAGGGAATATAATTTTAATTTCTTCCTGTCTAATCTCTAAATCTTTCCTTTTTCTTGTTTGTTAAAATGGCTAGACCCTCCAGTATGATTTTGAATAGGAGTGGTGAGACTGCACATTCTTGCCTTGTTCCTGATCTTAAGGGACAATATTTCATCATTCGTCATAAAGTATTGTTTTAGTTGTAGTTTTTTTGCAGCTGCCCTTTATCAGTTTAAGGAAGTTTCTTTCTAGTTTCTTGTTTGCTAAGAGTTGTCTGTTTTAGTAGTCATGAATGGATGTTGAATTTTTTCAAATTCTGAGTCTAGAGATGATTATATGATTTTTGTTCTTTAGTCCTTTAATATGGTGAATTGGTTTGAATGATTTTCAAATGTTGAATAAACCATGTATTCCCAGGATAAGCCCCACTTGGTCAGAGAATATTTATTTTTAATGAAAAATTTAAAACATACACAAAAGTTGACAGAATAGTACAACAAACTTCCCTATACCCATCATTCAAGAGAATCTTTGCTGTCTTAGTTACTGAGCAGCTAAGATATCTACCACACAATGGATTGGTTTAACAATGGGAATTTTTTGGCTCTTGGTTTCAGAGACTAGAAGGCTTACTTCCTCCTAGAGTGGGTAGCCTTCTGTCTGGCAATTCTTGTGTTCCTTGGCTTTCCCATCACATGGTGAAGTCCTCTCATTTATCTTTTGGGTTCTGTGACTGCCAGTTTCTGCTCCTTCATGTGGCTTTCTCTTTATAAAGCCTCCAGTAATAAGATTAAGTCCCAAACTCATTCAGTTGGGCCACACCTTAACTAAAAGTAACATCTTCAAGAGGTCCTATTTACAGTTTTTTACACCCACAGGAATGGATTAAGATTAAGAACATGTACTCCCTCTCCTTGGATACATAATACCACCTACCACATTTGCTTTTACTTTTTATGACATTCTCATCAGTTGAATTTGAGAATGTGTTTTGCTGATGCTTCTAAGAGTTTTTCCAGGCCCTCTTGCCAATGGTGCTTTGTTAAGGTAGAAGTCCCTGAGCAGTGGGTTGGAATTTCCCAATTTTCCTTGCCGTTTGCCATTTCCAGCCTCCCTTACTGCCCTCTCTTCCCTTGTCCCTCTCTGGGACTCTCAGCTTGGGTTGTATTGTAGGTGATATCAACACTCTTTCCCATACTGTATTCAGTTTGGTTCCTCATCCATTGTCCCTCATTTTTGGTCCAAAGAAATTAAGAATATCTCCCTCTTGACAAAAGTTTGGAGATTCGCACTGTAATGACAATAATATATTGAAGACCTTTCTTAAATATTTTATTACGTGTTGCTGACTCTTGAACATGTTTATTTTCACTGGAAAGAAGTTTATTTTCACTGGAAAGACCTGTTGTTTTAGCTGAATTGTGCCATCATTTTTATAATCAACTATTTTAATATATTAAGTTGTCAGCATCATTAAAACAACTTTAAAATAGGTGGTTCTACTTGCTGGAGGTTTTCTGTAATTTTACTTTTATGCATCATTCATTATTGTGGAATAGTATGGTGGAAAGTAAACGTCACTTTGGAATTTGATCAGCTCGCATAAATTCCAGAATGTTTTTTCTATTACTGATTGAAAGCCACTTGCAAAAACTGTAATTGTAGACACACTACCTAGAGTTGATGTTAATATTCTGAAGGGAGCTTTGTCAAACTGGACATCAGATTAACACAGGATTTAAAATTAGAGATCAGATGGATTCTTTTTGAACATATCAAGAGCTCATTGTATTTTTAAGTGTATGAACTACTTTTAAGTGTATTGGAACTACAACATTTTGTATGTCTCCAGATCAGATACTTACAGGAGCACTTGCTTTTAGTTATTCTTAATCTAAACATTCATTTTTACTCATTGATTCTCCAGAGATTTCACAATAGTTTTGTTTTTTCAGTGAAGTACAGGATTTATACTTTATTGTCTCTAGAGTATTCTTGTCTATGGTTCTAACCTCTAAGAAGATCTTGAGCAAAATGACTTCAGTTTGCCTCTTTTTATCACACACAAAAATTGGCTAATTGGCACATAGTGATTCTTTATGAAATTTGATATGAAATTTTCTTAATTCAAGAATCAAGTGAAGTGCAGTGCTAATAGGTAAGCAGTTCTTTCCCAAATGTGAAATTGTTTGAGGGCAAAGTAAGCTGTGGATCCATTTTACTATTTGTGTGTTTCAGGGGTAGGGGCATGTAGTGGGGCTGGAGAAGCAGTGTTTTTCATTTGTTGAACTACATATTATGGTCAGCTAAGAGTATATTGATGGTTGTGGCTAGAAAAGTTTTATTTGCATAGTGTAATATGCTTTCTCCTAAGTTTTCTATCCTGTAGGCATCCATGTGAATACTTATATATGAATTTTCCATTTTCACATCTCCATATTTGTAGTCACCATCTGCCTTTCATAATTCCATTCTTGTAGGTTTCTACATCCTCCCCCAATCTCCACCCAAGGATGCAGCTGCCTTTGGTTTGCCATAATTCCATTCTTATAGGTTTCTTATAGGTTTCTGCATCCCACCCAAGGATGCAGCTGCCTTTAGTTTGCTTTGGGAAGAAAGCCAATTTGGAAAAGCTGAGAGGTCACAAGTAACCAATTCTAAGAGTATTCAAGATTAGTCACTGCTCAAGTAAACCTGAAATGCCCTGAAAGCAACTTGATAAAAGTTTTCCCAAATTTCACAACAACCCTAAAAATTTACCAATACTGAGTTTTGACATGAAAAGGAACTTTTCTAAACTATCATTAATAAATAATATTTTATTTAGAGTAAAGAATGCATTATCTTTTCTTTCCATAGAAAATGATTTTACAAAATCATTTTCCAATTAAAAGACATTCAAATAGCATGTGGCCAAAAATGTAGTGAGTTATGGAGGTGTGTCAGACATTATTAATAAAAATGTTATTTTTGGAATTTTTATGGTATTTATCAGATTTGAATATTTTAAAACTTGTGATTTTGTTACACATTCAGAAAAAATATTTTATTTTTTGTTTTACTTTCCTTGGCTGCTCAAGCAAATATCATATAATGGGTTGGCTTATGGTTTTGAGGTCAGGAAAAAAATGCAAATCATTGCATCATCAAGGCAATGTTTTCTTCCTGAAGTCTGGTGTTCTTGGGCTAGCTGCTAGTGGTCCTTGGTTCTGTGCTCCTCTGTCACATGGCAGTGCACATGGCCACCTCTCCTGGCCTCTCCCTTCTCTTCCGGGTTCTCCTGATCTTCAGCTTCTTGCTTCCTGTAGCTTTCTCTCTGTCTGAATTTCATTTCCGCTTATAAAGGACTCCAGAAATAGGATTAAGACCCATAGTGATTGAGGCAGGCCACACCTTCTTAATTGAAGTAAACTCATCAAAAGCTCCTATATACAATGGATTCACACCCCCAGGAATGGATTAAGTTTAAGAACATGTTTTTCTGAGGTACATATGGCTCAAAACCACCACACTTTTGTACAGAATCTTGTTATTTATAGTTTTGTATTCTTTCTCTTAAAGAAGGCCTCTCAAATTGTTTAAGTTTCAGAGACCTCAAAACTTGGATTCACCTCTTTCTAGGCACCATCTAGAAAATTTTTCTTGTCCAACCATAACTCAAAGTCAGGATGTAGTTCAGCATGACAATATACCAATATTGTTCACTTTTTCAAAACGTTACTAATAAGGTTTAAAATTTCTGTATCATAATATCTGAGATTAGTTAAGATTAATTTCCAGTCATTTAGAAATTATATTTAGGGAGAATATTGTTTTGACTAAGTCAAGGAGCTCTTGGTACTGTTTGGCATAAAACTCCAATAGGGAGTAATATAATTGTGATGCTAAATTGAGTGAGGTTGCTTTATTGAAAAACGAAACAGCAGAACATAGTACAGCTTTAATTACCAGAATTCAATGAGAGTGACTAGCCAAGAATAAATAGAAAGAATATGATTGTTTTCCATTGCACTTTCAGCATTTAAATGCATTTTGGGAATGGTGCCTTAAATTATACAGTAAATGAGTACAATATTCTTGTTTGTCCTGCCATTGTCAAGACTGTGGACTTTAAAGGGATTAAACCTGAAGTTTAATTTAATTATCCAGTGGTCTGTTCAGGGGGAAAATAAAATGGACAGATAATGTGAAGGTCTTTCTCTGGAATTGTTTGGCTTTTTTGAAAGTGGAAATGTAAAAACAAGTCTAATTAGATATAACTATTGAATGACTCCAAAGGTTAATGCTTTATTAACAAATTACTTCATCCCTGAAATTTACAGTAATAATTTTTGAGTGCTTTTTTTCCTTCACTGAGATAAATGCAGTCCATTCTCTATATAGACTATCCTTAGAAAATTATCATCTAGATGCTAGGCAGTTTCTATAGTCATCCTATGGCTCAATAAATATATTCCCTGCTCCCCTTAAAATTAACTAGTTTTTTTAAATTATTTAAAAGTATCGTGTATACATAGTAAAATGTTCAGAGAATATATATGCTTCCAGTACCCTGCCACCACCAGCCATCAATTTACTATGTATGTTTGCTTCCAGAAATGGACTATGAATATACAACTATTTACATGTATAAATGGGTATCTATATGTATGTGTGAAGGTGTACATATATATATATTCTTTTTTATATAAATGGAGGCATACTGTACACATTCTGCATTTTTTTTCATTTAAAAAATATATCTGTGATGGTTTGAAGCTGTATATACCACAGAAAAGTATGTTCTTAAAGTTAATTCATTCCTGTGGGTGTGGACCCATAGTAAGTAGGACTTCTTGATGAGACTACTTAAGTTAAGGTGTGACCCACCTCATTCAGGGTGAGTCTTAATCCTCTTACTGGAGTTCTTTATAAGAGAATGAAATTCAGACAAAGAGAAAGTCATGGAAGCAAGACGCTGAAAGCAACAAAACCCAGAAGAGAAGGGAGACCAGCAGATAACCACCATATGCCTCACCATGTGATAGAGGAGTCCAAGATCACTGGCAGCCAGTCCTTTGGAAGAAGGTAGTGTCTTGATTGTGCTTTAATTTGTACATTTTCATGGTCACAGAATGTAAGCTTGTAAGCTAATAAATTCCTGTTACTAAAAGCCAACCCATTTTGTGGTGTCTTCTTTCAGCAGCCTAGCAAACTAGAACATTATCTAAGATATTGTTCTACATCAGTGCATAGAGATAAATCTAATTTTTTATTCTGATATAGTATTCACTTGTATGAATATATCATTATCTATTTATCTAAGTTCCCAAACTGTGGACTTTTTTTTTGTTTTCTAACTTTTCCTATGGCAAATAGTGCACTGCACATTCTAATGCATTGTTTTTCAAACCAGTGCTCTCTCACCAACACTGTGTCACAGTAATATAGGTGACTTTATTTTTTATAGCAGTTTTTGGTTTACAAAAAAAGTGAGCAGAAAGTATAGAGGGTCCCCATATGTCCTCTCCACCGTTCAGACACAGTTTCTCCTATTATTAACATCTTGCATTAATGTGGTACCTTTGTTACAAGTGATGAATCAATATTATTACATTAGTATTTAACTAAAGTCTGTAATTTACATCAGGGTTCATTCTTTGTGATGTTCAGTCATATGGTTTTTTCCTTTAGCTTGTTGTTTTGGAACAACCTCAAACCTACAGAACAGTTTAAAAAACTATACAAACCCAATACCAAGAACTCCAAACACACCCCCAACTCCCCAGATAGTCAGATTCACCAAAAGCTTCAACATTTTACCACCTTTGCTGTAGCATTCTCCCTCTCTCCCTCCCTCTCTCCCTCTCTGTCTCTCTGTGTGTCTCTCTCTCATCTCTCTCTCTCTCTCATCTATCTATATCTCTGTCTCTCTATCATCTCTCTACCCTCTATCTCTCTTTCCATTCATCTTCTGAACATCTGAGAACAGGTTGTACTCATCATACTCCTTGAACACATAATACTTCCATGTACATTTCTTACAAACAAGAACATTCACCTGTGTAATCTTAATATGTGCATTTATTAAGTTCAAGAAATTTAGCATTGATATAAAGCTTACATTTTACATTCTAATTTTTTCTTATGTCCCAACAATGTCCAATTGAGCTTTTCATTCTCCGTTTTTAGATGCCATCCAGAATCATGTATTGCATCCGTCGTTATCTCTCTCATTTCTTTTTCTGTCTTTTTAGTCAATTGTGGAAACAGATGTACAACATAAATCTTGACATCCCAAACCCTCCAAAGCATACCATCCATCAGGATTAATCACATTCACAATATTACAGGACCCTAACCACCATGTATTTCTTGAAGTTTCTGGTCACCCTAAACAGAAACCCTGTACTAATTTTGCATTAATTCCCCATTGCCCCTGCCACCCACCTCTGGCAATCTGTACTCTACTTTCTGTCTCTGTAAATTTGCATATTCTCTGATATTTTCTTTGTGGATAGTATGAGACTTAAATTTAATGACCTAAATATTTAACAATCTTATTTACTTTGATATCAAATTAAATTTAAGAGAATACACACTATAATCCTAAAACCCTCTGTTCCTTCAACGTCATGTAGTTCTTGTCACAAATTGCATGTTTATAGATTATGAGTCCAAAACCACTGATGTATCATTACATTTTATGCATTTGCCTTTTAGAGTCATAGGAAGTTAAAACTGGAGTTTCAAACCAAAAATACAGTAGTACTGGCATTTGTATTTACCAGCCCATTATTTTTTTATTAGAGAAGTTGTCAGTTTACAGAAAATAATGCAGAAAATACAGAGTTCTATATACCTGATTCTAGTTTTAACATTTTGCATTAGTGTGATAACTTTGTTACAGTTGATGAGGAAATATTATTATATATTTTTCACATGTGGATATCCAGTTTTCCAAGAACCATTTGTTGAAGAAACTATTCTTTCCCAATTGAGTGGATTTGGCATGCTTGTCAAAAATCAATTGGCTATAGATGGTTGGGTCTATTTCTGAATGTTCAATTGGATTCCCTTTGCCTATAAGCCAGTCTTTATGCTTGTGCCATGCTCTTATGTTATGTCCTTTATATCCTGTGCCATGCTCTGATTGATTGACTTTTTAGTTCTTTGATTAATTGTACCAAATACTGTGTCTCTTCTGATCTTTTGATTTGGGTGTTTGGATTTGGGTTCTCCATATCGTCTGGTTTTATCATATGCTTTAAGATTTTCTGTTGTTTTTGGCCTCTTGGCATTTGCTGAAGTTGATAGGGTTCTTTTAGGATGTGTAAACCAATTGAAGTTCTTATCTCTAATTTATCAGATCTACAGCTTCGTGGAGTACACTTTCTCTAACTAACCAGCAGATGGTGTCTGCGAGTCACCTATTCCCCTCAAGCCAGTTCTCCCCAACTTTGTCTTTGTGGTGTGTGGGGGTCTGATTCTTGTGGGGTTGAAGTGGTGCACCAAGTTTGGGTGTGTTGTTGGTGCTGTCCGCCCTGAATGTGGGTCATGTGTCTGAGCGGTTAGGGAGGCAGGGCAGCTTTAATAATCAAACCCCCTAGGTGTTCCTGGAGATTTAAGGCTGTTGCAAGAGTCCAGGCCTTCACCTCAGTCCTGCCACAGATCGTCTCTTCCACTGACCCACAAGTCCCTGACACTGGCGTAGCGTCCCTGGGATTTCTGAGCGGGTCCCCCTTCTCAGCCATGCTCTTCCAGGACTCCTGCTGAGGGAAGGCTGCATCATGTCACAAGTGCGCACTGGACCTCCAGGGAAACCCTGAGCTGCTGGGCCGCACAGGGGCATTTCCAGCCTGCTGTAAAGATGGTTGAATGGAGCATGTTAATTTCCCCCTCTTCGCACAGCTCTGCCTTCCCAGCTCTGGGGACAGTTAGCTGTGTGTGCCCTAAAGGCCACTGTCCATGGCTGATATTGTGGCATGTGCATGGTGCTGCAGGAAACACTCCCCGTCACACTGGGTTACTTGGTGCAGCTCTGGGCTGTGGGTCCAGCCCTGGGTGGGGGCGTTCCCAGCCCACCAGGGAGATGGTTGCATGGGGCGTCGTTTCTTTCTCCTTTTGGCTTGCCTCTGACCCCCTGGCCCCAAGACAATCAGCAGTGGGTGTGGGAAGGGCTATCCTCCATGCCAGATACGGAGGTGTTAGGAGAGCCTGCTCCTGCCATGCTTCACTGCGCGGTTCTCACCATTGTATCACAGTCAGTTCCAGAGTTTTTTTTTTTTTTTTAAAGAACTAGTCTGTCTCCAAACGCCAACCCATGGTTTCCCCACACCACAGTGTGGCTGTCAGACTTTCAGCTGGCTCACTCACTCGTTTTAGAGTGCAGACTCCCAGTTTCACCAAATGCACGGTCCCTGTGGATTTAGCAGACCTTGTCCAGCTGGTACATCACTGGAACTGATGTTCTGGGTCACTTTCTGGCTTTTATCTAGTATTTTTCATGGAGGTGTATTTTTGCCCTGTCTTACCTAGCTGCCACCTTGGGTTCTCCTGTTTACTTTTTAAACAAAGTCCTTTGATGTACAAAAGTGTTTAATTTTGAAGTGATCCCATTTGTCTATTTGTTCTTTGGTTCCTTGCACTTTGGGTGTAAGGTCTAATAAACCACCTCCTATCAGAAGGTCTTTAAGATATTGCCCTATATTTTCTTCCAAGAGTCTTATGGTCTTCGCGCTTATGTTTAGGTCTTTGATCCAGCTGGAGGTGATTTTCATATAAGGTGTGAGGTAGGAGTCCTCTTTCATTCTTTAGGAAATGGATATCCAGTTCTCCAAACACCATTTATTAAAGAGGCTGCTCTGTACCTGTTGCTTTGGCTTGACTGCCTTATCAAAGGTCAATTGTCTGTAGATGCAAGAGTCTATTTCTGAACACTCAATTCAATTCCATTTGTTGGTATCTCTTTCCTTATGCCAGTACCATGCTCTTTTGAGCACTGTAGCTTTGTAGTATGCTTCAGAGTCAGCTACTATGAGACCTCCCACTTTGTTACTCTTTCTCAAGATATTTTTGGCTATTCAGAGCACCTTGCCTTTCCAAATAAATTTTGTGATTGGTTTTTCTGTTCCTGAAAAGTAAGTTGTTGGTATTGTAATTGGTATTCCATTGAATCTATAAATCAGCTTAGGTATAGTTGACATCTTAATTATATTTAGCCTTCCAATCTATGAACATGGTATGTTCTTCCATTTTTTAAGGTCCTGTTTGAATTCTTTTAGTGGTTTCTTGTAGTTTTCTTTTTATAAGTCTTTTGTGGCCTTTATTAAGTTTATTCCTAAATACTTGATTCTTTTGGTTGCTATTGTAAATGGAATTTTTAAAAATTTCTTTCTCTTGTTGCACATTACTTGTGTATAAGAACTCTACAGATTTTTGCCTGTTGATTGTAGCCTGCCACTTTCTTGTATTCATTGATTATCTCTAATATCTTTGCTGTAGATTTTTCTGGATTTCTACATATAGAATCATGTCATCTAGAACAGTGAAAGTTTTACTTCTTCATCTCGAATTTGGACGCATTTTATTTCTTTTCCTTGCCTAATGTCTCTAGCTAGAACTTCCAGCACAATGTTGAATAACAATGGGGACAGTGGGCACCCCTGTCTTGTTCCTGAATACTTTTTATTCTCTGCTCAAATAACACTGGAATGTATCAGGGCATCACGTTAAGCTGTAGAAACCAACAGATCTCACTCCCTATTCAAGGTTTCACGTAATTTTGATGTTTGAGTAAAGTGACCATACAAATTAAATTAAATAGTGTGCTGAAGAAAATGTAGATTTTGCACCAAATAAACATCTCTTCCTTTTGTTTCACACGGAAGTTGAAGTTTTAAAATACAGTCAGTATCATCCTTTACCCTTCAGTCTGATTTATCCTAGTCTGAACCAAGTCCATTTCATTCATATCTCTAATTGAAGTCTGATCTCAACTGAAGTCTCATACAGTTGCTGCATGGGGCAATGCCAACATTCATAGCTGCCTAACCCTGGCTCTGAGTCCCAGACACCACACAGACACCTAATGCTCCAGGGACCAACCACGTCATGCAGAAACAGTTCAGTAACTCAGAATTTAGAAATAACTGTTACAAATCATGAATAGATGTGACTGCTGTAAGAACTTACCATCTAGGATCCTATACAATAAGCTTGCCCCTGATAACCATGCTCCTAGATTCAGTTCTCTGAGTTTGCACATTATTGTTAGTCCATATTATTGAGGCTTCTATATTTATAAAAGATATTGGTCTTTAGTTTTCTTTTCTTGTGGTATATTTATCCGGGTTTGATGTGAGGGTGTTCTTATTTGCTAAGGCTTCTGGAAATGCAATATACCAGAAGTTGAGTGGGTTTTTCAATAGAGATTGTGCCAGTTTGTCTATGGTATGTCCCCCCAAAAGATATGTTTTAATCCAATCTTGTGGGCTATTTGGATTAGGTTTTTTTCCATGGAGATGTGAGTCAACCAAATGTAGGTGATAATTTTGATTAGATTATTTCCATCAAGATGTGGCTCCTCCCACTCAGCATGTGTCTTGATTATTTCACTGGAGTCCTTTAAAAAGAACCACACAGGCCCAGATGCTCACTCATGCTGATGCTTAGACATGCTTGCAGATGCAGACAGAAGGATGTTTAGCTAAGAGTTGAAGCCCAGTGTTTTCCCTGCAGTATACCAAGAAAGGACCCCCAGGTCCTTAGAGAGACACATCCTGAGAGAAAGAACCAAGAAATGCACAGAAGCTGGGTGAGGAGCTGGAACACAACCTGGGATCAGCAGACACCAGCTGTGTGTCTTCCCAGCTATCAGAGGTTTTCCGGACACCAATGGCCTTTCTCCAGTGAAGGTATACCCTATTGTTGATGCCTTAGATTAGACACTTTTATGACCTCAATAGTGAAACTTTGTAGCCAAATAAAACCCCCCTTATAAAAGCCAATCCATTTCTGGTATTTATTTTGCGTAATGGCAGCATTAGCACACCAGAACAGGGTTAATTACTTCAGAGATTTACAGTTCTAATGCCATGAAAATGTCCAAATTTAGGCATCAAGAGGTAGACACCTTCTCTGAGGAACAGGCCGATGGTATCTGGAACACCTCTGTCAGCTGGGAAGGCCTGTGGCTGGCATCTACTTGTCCTTTGCTCCCAGGTCACATTGCTTTCAGCTTCTGATTCCAGTGGCATTCTCCTTAAACTTCTGTGGGTTCTCGCTTAGGTTCTCTAGTGCAAACTCAGAATTTCATCTCTTAGATTATTTTTTGATTCTGGTTTCAACAGCCATCTCCCACCACCTGGACTCTCTGCCATCTCCGAGGCAAAGACTCTCCCCTCTCTGAACTTTGGGTGATGGCCAGGCTCTCAATCCCCAAGGAATGTGCTCCATCCTCTTTGCACTCACCATTTCCACATGCATGTGTGGGTCCCTTCTTCAGGCTCAAGGTTTCTTGACTCCAGACCTCAGCTTCTGAGGTTCTGTCTTTTCCTTCAATCTGTCCCTTTTCTGTCCCTTTTTGTCCTGACTGACAGTGGTTCTGTTTATATGATCTCACAAAAAATTGGTTGGCTTAACATGCAGCATACATGGGTCAAAGTCATCAGACTGTAAGCCTTTCCACTAATCCTTCCTCGATAACTCCATTTCCAAACCTGGCTTGTACTGAGATGGCTCTCGGGTTCGATATTTAGTGAAATCCTCACATGGGGCACTATCCTCTGGGATCTCACTTTCTGGAAGCCCTAAATTTTCCAGACTGTCAGTTTCTGATTTCTTTGTACTCAAGAGTTCAGTTCTCAGCTTATCTATTTCCTCCAACATTTTACTATAAGCTGCAAGGAGAATACAGGCTGATTTTCCATATTTAATTTGGAAATCTCTTCAGCTAACTATTCTAGTTCATCACTTTCAAATTCTGCATTCCATCTGACACCAGGACTCAATTTTGCCAAATTCTCTGCCACTTTAAATCATGGATCACCTTTCTTCCAGTTTGCAATGACATATTCATCATTTCTGTCTCAGGTCTCATCAGAATTAATTTAGGGTCCATATTTCTACCAACAGTCTCTTCAAAGCAATCTAGACCTTTTCCATCAAGCTCCTCAAACTTCTTCCAGAATCTTCCCCTTATCCATTTAAAAAGCCATTCCAACATATTTGGTATTTGCAAACTCAGCATCACTCCACTTCTCTGGTACCAAAAATGGTTTCAGTTTAAAGAACATGACTTTTTCTCAGGTACATAATTTACACCAGTACAGAGGGTAATGTTGGTCTCATGGAATGAGTTAGGGTTTTTCCCATCTCTTCATTTTTTTTTTTAGAGTTTGAGCAGAATTGTTAACTCTTTTTATGTTTGGTCAAATTCCTCTATGAAGCCATCTGGACTTTTCTTTTTTGGGAGATTTTTGATTACCTGATTTTATTGTTTTGTTGAGATCTTCTATTTTTTCTTGAGTCAATGCAGGTGTTTTGTGTGTTCTAAGAATTTGTCCATTTAATCTAGGTTATCTAATTTATTGGAATACAGCTTTTCAAAGTATCCTTTTATAGTCTTTTTTATTTCAGCAGGTTCAATACTAACGCCCCCCTTTTCTTTTTCCTTTTTTTTTTAATCTTCATTTTATTGAGATATATTCACATACCACGCAGTCATACAAAACAAATCGTACTTTCGATTGTTTACAGTACCATTACATAGTGGTACATTCATCACCCAAATCAATCCCTGACACCTTCATTAGCACACACACAAAAATAACAAGAATCATAATTAGAGTGAAAAAGAGCAATTGAAGTAAAAAAGAACACTGGGTACCTTTGTCTGTTTGTTTCCTTCCCCTATTTTTCTACTCATCCATCCATAAACTAGACAAAGTGGAGTGTGGTCCTTATGGCTTTCCCAATCCCATTGTCACCCCCTCATAAGCTACATTTTTATACAACTGTCTTCGAGATTCATGGGTTCTGGGTTGTAGTTTGATAGTTTCAGGTATCCACCACCAGCTACCCCAATTCTTTAGAACCTAAAAAGGGTTGTCTAAAGTGTGCATAAGAGTGCCCACCAGAGTGACCTCTCGGCTCGTTTTGGAATCTCTCTGCCACTGAAGCTTATTTCATTTCCTTTCACATCCCCCTTTTGGTCAAGAAGATGTTCTCCGTCCCACGATGGCAGGTCTACATCCTTCCCCGGGAGTCGTATTCCACGTTGCCAGGGAGATTCACTCCCCTGGGTGTCTGATCCCACGTAGGGGGGAGGGCAGTGATTTCACCTTTCAAGTTGGCTTAGCTAGAGAGACAGGGCCACATCTGAGCAACAAAGGGGCATTCGGGAGGAGGCTCTTAGGCACAACCATAGGGAGGCCTAGCCTCTCCTTTGCAGCAACCGTTTTCCCAAGGGTAAAACCTACGGTAGAGGGCTCAACCCATCGAACCACCAGTCCCCTATGTCTGTGGTCATGTTAGCAACCATGGAGGTGGGGTAGGCGAATACCCCTGCATTCTCCACAGTCTCCTCAAGGGGGTACTACATCTTTTTTTTTCCCTTGTTTTTCTTTTTTCTTTTTTTTTTTTTTTAACTTTCCCTTCTTTTTTAAATCAACTGTATAAAAAAAAAGTTAAAAAGAAAACAAACATACAATAAAAGAACATTTCAAAGAGACCATAACAAGGGTATAAGAAAAAGAAAACTAACCTAAGATAACTGCTTAACTTTCAACATGTTCCTACTTTACCCCAAGAAAGTTACCTAATATAGCAACATTTCTGTGAACTTGCTCCTACTATATCCATCAGAAATTAACAGACCATAGTCATTCCTGGGCATCCCCAGAACGTTAAATAGCTTATTTGTTCTTCTTGGATTATTGTTCCCCCTTCCTTAATTGCTCTCTATTGCTAGTTCCCCTACATTCTATATTATAAACCATTTGTTTTACATTTTTCAAAGTTAACATTAGTGGTAGCATATAATATTTCTCTTCTTGTGCCTGGCTTATTGCGCTCAGCATTATGTCTTCAAGGTTCATCCATGTTGTCATATGTTTCACGAGATCGTTCCTTCTTACTGCCGCGTAGTATTCCATCGTGTGTATATACCACATTTTATTTATCCACTCATCTGTTGAAGGATATTTGGGTTGTTTCCATCTCTTGGCAATTGTGAATAATGCTACTGTGAACATTGGCGTGCAGATATCTGTTCGTGTCACTGCTTTCCGATCTTCCGGGTATATAATGAGAAGTGCAATCGCTGGATCGAATGGTAACTCTATATCTAGTTTTCTAAGGAACTGCCAGACTGACTTCCAGAGTGGCTGAACCATTCTACAGTCCCATCAACAATGAATAAGAGTTCCAATTTCTCCACATCCCCTCCAGCATTTCTAGTTTCCTGTTTGTTTAATGGCAGCCATTCTAACCGGTGTTAGATGGTATCTCATTGTGGTCTTAATTTGCATCTCTCTAATAGCTAGTGAAGCTGAACATTTTTTCATGTGTTTCTTGGCTATTTGTATTTCCTCTTCAGAGAACTGGCTTTTCAAAACTTTTGCCCATTTTATAATTGGGCCGACTGTACTATTGTCATTGAGTTGTAGGATTTCTTTATATATGCAAGATATCAGTCTTTTGTCAGATACATGGTTTCCAAAAATTTTTTCCCATTGAGTTGGCTGCCTCTTTACCTTTTTGAGAAATTCCTTTGAGGTGCAGAAATTTCTAAGCTTGAGGAGTTCCCATTTATCTATTTTCTCTTTTGTTGCTTGTGCTTTGGGTGTAAAGTCTAGAAAGTGGCCGCCTAATACAAGGTCTTGAAGATGTTTTCCTACATTATCTTCTAGGAGTTTTACAGTACTTTCTTTTATATTGAGATCTTTGGTCCATTTTGAGTTAATTTTTGTGTAGGGGGTGAGGTAGGGGTCCTCTTTCATTCTTTTGGATATGGATATCCAACTCTCCCAGCCCCATTTGTTGAAAAGACCATTATGACTCAGTTCAGTGACTTTGGGGGCCTTATCAAAGATCAGTCGGCCATATATCTGAGGGTCTATCTCTGAATTCTCAATTTGATTCCATTGATCTATATATCTATCTTTGTGCCAGTACCATGCTGTTTTGGCAACTGTGGCTTTATAATAAGCTTCAAAGTCAGGGAGTGTAAGTCCTCCCGCTTCGTTTTTCTTTTTTAGAGTGTCTTTAGCAATTCGAGGCATCTTCCCTTTCCAAATAAATTTGATAACTAGCTTTTCCAAGTCTGCAAAGTAGGTTGTTGGAATTTTGATTGGGATTGCATTGAATCTGTAGATGAGTTTGGGTAGAATTGACATCTTAATGACATTTAGTCTTCCTATCCATGAACATGGAATATTTTTCCATCTTTTAAGGTCCCCTTCTATTTCTTTTAGTAGAGTTATGTAGTTTTCTTTGTATAGGTCTTTTACATCTTTGGTTAAGTTTATTCCTAGGTACTTGACTTTTTAGTTGCTATTGAAAATGGTATCTTTTTCTTGAGTGTCTCTTCAGTTTGTTCATTTCTAGCATATAGAAACATTACTGACTTATGTGCATTAACCTTGTATCCCACTACTTTGCTAAATTTGTTTATTAGCTCTAGTAGCTGTATCGTCAATTACTCAGGGTTTTCTAGATACAAGATCATATCATCTGCAAACAATGACAGTTTTACTTCTTCTTTTCCAATTTGGATGCCTTTTATTTCTTTGTCTTGCCGGATTGCCCTGGCTAGCACTTCCAGCACAATGTTTAATAACAGTGGTGACAGCGGGCATCCTTGTCTTGTTCCTGATCTTAGAGGGAAGGCTTTCAGTCTCTCACCATTGAGTACTATGCTGGCTGTGGGTTTTTCATATATGCTCTTTATCATGTTGAGGAAGTTTCCTTCAATTCCTACCTTTTGAAGTGTTTTTATCAAAAAAGGATGTTGGATTTTGTCAAATGCTTTTTCAGCATCTATTGAGATGATGAATTGATTTTTCCCTTTTGACTTGTTAATGTGTTGTAATACATTGATTGATTTTCTTATGTTGAACCATCCTTGCATGCCTGGAATAAACCCCACTTGGTCATGGTGTATGATTTTTTTAATGTGTCTTTGGATTCGATTTGCAAGTATTTTGTTGAGGATTTTTGCATCTATATTCATTAGGGAGATTGGCCGGTAGTTTTCCTTTTTTGTAGCATCTTTGCCTGGTTTTGGTATTAGATTGATGTTAGCTTCATAAAATGAGTTAGGTAGTGTTCCATTTTCTTCAATGTTTTGAAAGAGTTTGAATAAGACTGGTGTCAGTTCTTTCTGGAAAGTTTGGTAGAATTCCCCTGTGAAGCCATCTGGCCCTGGGCATTTATTTGTGGGAAGATTTTTGATGACTGATTGGATCTCTTTGCTTGTGATGGGTTGGTTGAGGTCTTCTATTTCTTCTCTGGTCAGTCTAGGTTGTTCATATGTTTCCAGGAAATTGTCCATTTCCTCTACATTATCCAGTTTGTTGCCATACAGTTGTTCATAGTATCCTCTTATAATTTTTTTTAATTTCTTCAGGATCTGCAGTTATGTCACCTTTTTCATTCATTATTTTGTTTATATGGGTCTTCTCTCTTTTTGATTTTGTCAGTCTAGCTAGGGGCTTGTCAATCTTGTTGATCTTCTCAAAGAACCAACTTTTGGTGATATTTATCCTCTCTATTGTTTTTTTGTTCTCTATGTCATTTATTTCTCCTTTAATCCTTGTTATTTCTTTTCTTGTACTTGGTTTAGGATTGGTTTGCTGTTCTATTTCTAGCTTCTTCAGTTGATCCATTAGTTCTTTGATTTTGGCTCTTTCTTCCTTTTTAATATATGTGTTTAGTGCTATAAATTTCCCCCTTAGCACTGCTTTTGCTGCATCCCATAGGTTTTGGTATGTTGTGTTCTCATTTTCATTCGTCTCTATATATTTAGCAATTTTTCTTGCTATTTCTTCTTTAACCCACTGATTGTTTAGGAGTGTGTTGTTTAACCTCCAGGTATTTGTGAATTTTCTAAGTCTCTGATGGTTATTGACTTCTAATTGTATTCCATTGTGGTCAGAGAATGTGCTTTGAATAATTTCAATCTTTTTAAATTTATTGAGGCTTGTTTTATGTCCCAGCATATGATCTATTCTGGATAAAGTTCCATGAGCACTAGAAAAGTATGTGTATCCTGGTGATTTGGGATGTAATATCTTGTATATGTCTGTTATATCTAATTCATTTATCAGATTGTTTAGGTTTTCAATTTCCTTATTGGTCTTCTGTCTGGTTGATCTATCTATAGGAGAGAGTGATGTGTTGAAGTCTCCCACAATTATTGTGGAAACATCAATTGCTTCCTTTAGTTTTGCCAGTGTTTCTCTGATGTATTTTGTGGCACGTTGATTGGGTGCATAGACATTTACGATTGTTATTTCTTCTTGCTGAATTGCCCCTTTTATTAGTATGTAGTGGCCTTCTTTGTCTCTCAAAACATCCCTGCATTTGAAGTCTATTTTATCTGAGATTAATATTGCTACACCTGCTTTCTTTTGGCTGTAGCTTGCATGAAATATTTTTTTCCATCCTTTCACTTTCAGTTTCTTTGTGTCCCTGTGTCTAAGATGAGTCTCTTGTATGCAACATATTGATGGTTCATTTTTTTTGATCCATTCTGCGAATCTATATCTTTTAATTGGGGAGTTTAATCCATCTACATTCAACGTTATAACCGTGAAGGCATTTCTTGAATCAGCCATCTTATCCTTTGGTTTATGTTTGTCATATTTTTCCCCTCTGTCTATTAATATCCTTTATTGTACCCATACTGAATCTCTTTAGTACTGAACCTTTCTCCAAGTCTCTCTGTCCTTTCTTTGTTTCTCTGTCTGTAGGGCTCCCTTGAGTATCTCCAGTAGGGCAGGTCTCTTGTTAGCAAATTCTTTCAGCATTTGTTAGTCTGTGAAAAATTTAAGCTCTCCCTCAAATTTGAAGGAGAGCTTTGCTGGATAAAGTATTCTTGGCTGGAAATTTTTCTCACTCAGAATTTTAAATATATCATGCCACTGCCTTCTCGCCTCCATGGTGGCTGCTGAGTAGTCACTACTTAGTCCTATGCTGTTTCCTTTGTATGCGGTGAATTGCTTTTCTCTTGCTGCTTTCAGAACTTGCTCCTTCTCTTCTGTGTTTGACAGTGTGATCAGTGTATGTCTCGGAGTGGGTTTATTTGGATTTATTCTATTTGGGGTTCGCTGAGCATTTATGATTTGTGTATTTGTGTTGTTTAGAAGATTTGGGAAGTTTTCCCCAACAATTTCTTTGAATACTCTTCGTAGACCTTTACCCTTTTCTTCCCCTTCTGGGACACCAATGAGTCTTATATTTGTACGTTTCATATTATCTATCATATCCCTGAGGTCCATTTCGATTTTTTCAACTTTTTCCCCATTCTTTCTTTTATGCTTTCATTTTCCATTCTGTCATCTTCGAGGTCACTGATTCGTTGTTCAGCTTCCTCTAGTCTTGTACTATGAGTGTCCAGAATCTTTTTAATTTGGTCAACAGTTTCTTTAATTTCCATAAGATCATCCATTTTTTTATTTAGTCTTGCAATGTCTTCTTTATGCTCTTCTAGGGTCTTCTTGATTTCCTTTGTCTCCCGTACTATGGTCTCATTGTTCATCTTTAGTTCTTTGAGTAGCTGCTCTAGGTGCTGTGTCTCTTCTGATCTTTTGATTTGGGTGCTTGGGCTTGGGTTATCCATATCGTCTGGTTTTTTCATATGCTTTATAATTTTCTGTTGTTTTTGGCCTCGTGGCATTTGCTGAACTTGATAGGGTTCTTTTAGGATTTGTAGACCAATTGAAGTCCTTATCTCTAATTTATCAGATCTACAGCTTCGTGGAGTACACTTTCTCTAACTAACCAGCAGGTGGCGTCCACGAGCCACCTGTTCTTCACAAGCCAGTTCTCCCCTGCTTAGCCTTTTTGGTGAGTGGGGGAGTGAGTCTTGTGGGGTCCAATTGGTGTACCATGCTTGCGTGTGTTGTTGGTGTTGCCTGCCCTGTATATGGGGCATGTTTCTGGGCAGTCAGGGCGGGGGGTTGGCTCTAACAATCAAATCTCCCTGGTGATCCTAGAGTTTTAAGGCTGCTGCAATAGTCTAATCCTTCAGTTCAGTCCTGCCACAGTTTGTCTCTGCCACTGACCCACAAGTCCTTGGTATTGGTGTATGGCTCTTGAGACTTGCAAGTGGGCCCCTCTTCCAGGCCGTGCACCCCCTGGTCCTCTGTTGAGGGATGACTGTGCTATGTCACAGGTGAGTGCCATCTCCATAAGGCAGTTTTGGGCTGCTGGGTTGTGTAGGGAGGCTCCCAGTCTGCTGAAATGATGACTGAATGGGGCTTTGTTAATTCACACTGCTCCGTCTTCCCAACTCTGGGACAACCAGGTGAGGTTGCAGGGAAGGCTCATGTCCATGCACAGTTTTGTGGTGTGTGCGTGTTATTTGAAGCACTTCCATCACACTGGATTGTCTGGGGCAGCTCTTGGCTATGGGGCTGGCGATGGGCAGGAGTGTTTCCTGTCCACCAGGATGAGGGCTGTGAGCGGATACCCCCCTTTTCTTGGGAAGTTGTGGTGTTTAGTGAATTTTCTCAGCCACTGGATTACTGTCTTTTGTCTCAGAGCTCACTTAGTTCTGCTCTTGACTTGACCTGCCCAAATTGCAAGTCTTTGAAGCTTTCTGTATTGGGCTTCTTAGAGTAATTGTTTTAGAAAAAGAAAAAAGGATTAAAAAAAAAAGGGCCCTCCTCAGAGATCTAATGGGTTATTGAGATGCTAAGAGACAAAGCAACCAGGGCCATTAAGGAAAGGTCCACAGGGCAGAGAGATCAGCTTTTCTTCGGGATTTGCATATGCGCCTCAGGGCCTGAGCTTGGGCCTGAGCTCTGCCCTTCCCCGTTCTATGTTCACCAGAACTCCAAAAATCCTCCGCTTTTATTTTGGAGTTTTTCGTGTTGTTTTTTTTCTATGCCTGTCTCCTCTCTGCTGGGCTGGCTGCTCTCAGATTCTCTGGTGTCTGGTATCTGTCTATCTATGTTTGGAGTTTGGATCAGTAGAATGAGTTTCCGATAAGGGCTGCCACTGCAGTTCTCCCTTCTCCTTCCCGGAGCTGACAGCCCCTCCTCCCCTGGGACTGAGCCTGGCAGGGAGGGGCGTGGGTCCCTTGGCCGCAAAAACTTACAGATTTCGCTGATCTCAGCAGTTCCACATTTTCATGAGTGTTGTATGAAGTATGCCCAAAGTCAGATTGCTCTGTGGTGTCCAGTCCATGCAGTTCCTGGCTTACTACCTACTTTCTTGGAGGAGTAACTAAAACATACAGCTCACCAGTCTGCCATCTTGCCCCGCCTCACATTGACTGGTGAACACTTGAAATGTGGCTACACCAACTGGGAAACTGAACTTTTAATCTTATTTTTTGTGTGCTTTTAAAAAATTATCCTATAGTAAAATTGACTTTTTTTGGTGCACAGTTTGCTTTTTGTTGAAATTCTGTAAAATTTAGCTCACGTACAGGTTTGTTTCACCACCACCACAATCAAGATACAAAACAGTCCCATCACCCCCAGAACTCCCTCTTCCTACCCCTTTATGGTCACTCCTCCCCCATCCCTACCCCCTGGAAACCACTGATCTGTTCTCTGTTCTCCATTTTCCCTGTTAGTTTGAATGTTTGAATTATATAAAGTATTTTTTTAAACAGAAAATCATTAACCTAAGGGGAGTGACATTGAAGTTTGAAAGAGAATTTCTTTAAAAAACACAAAGATACACACCCAAAATGCCTTCGTTTTATGGTGGTTAGGATTATATTTCATCTCTTTCAAAAATATATATATCAGTCAACTCTGAACTATATGTGATTTGGCTTTTCTGCTTCGTATTCATGGAAAATATTATATAGTGTTATCTAAAACTAAATATAAATTACTTTACCCTTTCTGTTTTTGGATCATTGTGCTAGTGATCTCTTCCATAACAAAGAATAAGCTAACCAAATAGAATGATTAGTTTTAGAAACTTTCCAGGCCATGGGTACACTTCAAGCTTTCACCATATACATAGTCATTGATTACCAAGTAAAGGAAGAAACAAAAATATGAAGTTCATTAAAATAAGTGGAAGATTTAATGACATAACTATTGTATACAACTTAAAGTGAGATTTCCTACTCTGAATTACTTTTGTGTTTTTGTATTGTTTGTATTTTATAGAACAATACTTTTCACCAGGAGTCAATCATCATGATCATCATCAATCCATATTTTCAATTATCTTCTGAACATTAATATCCTGCTGGCATCTTAAAATCAACACGTCCAGAGCTTATTTTACTTTCTTTTCCCTCCACTCTGACCTTAACTTCCTCCTGTTTCCACCTCTCTTTTTGATATCAGTTAGTAGTACCATCATCAATCCACTGTCCCAAATTAGAAACCTGTAAATTATCCTAGTCATCTTCCTTACCCTCTATGGCTACTCACTAGGCCCTGTCCTCCTACATGTATCTTGAAACTGCCTCCTTTTCTCTTTACCCCCAGTGTTCATGCCTTAATTAAAACCTTCTATTGCGCCACTGTTGCGATAGCATCCTAGCTGATCTCTTCTTTCTGTTTCACTCTACTCCACCCCAATATCATCTTCCACAGTGCCTCCAAAATGATTCTACTATAAAATGCAAATTAATCCTGTCACTCCCTGCTTAACTTTTTCATGGCTTCCCATTACCTGTAGGATAAAATATAAATCATTATTATATGGGGCATACAAGGCCCCATATAATAAAGCAGTTGCCTAATTCTCCAGCCTCTTATCTTTCTTTAATGTTGTGTTTCCATTTATCTGGAATTCCATGCCTGACATTTTCTTTGGTGATTCCTATTTGTCCTTTAACGCTCTGTTATTATCTCCTCTAAGAAGCCTTTTCAGACCCATATTCCCAGGGACGAATGTGTCCCTTTTCTGTATTCTGTATCTTAATGTTGCTCCGTCTGACTATGTCTTGTTCGGCTTTGTATCCTGAGAATCCTGGTTCTTGGTACACATGGTAAGTGCTCAGTAAATATTAGTTGTTCATTGTTTACTTTTACGTGACTCATTGCTGCTACAAAGAACTTTCCTAACTATTTACTCATATGATCCTTATAGGAACCCTGGCAGATAGTAAGGCATATGTTCCCATTTGTCATGTGGTAGAACTAATGAGTATGGTTGGCTAATAAATTGAGAGTTGACACTGGAACTTAAATCTTATAACTCACAACCTAGTATTTTTGTGTGTGACTAAATCATAAATCTTTGTAAGATGTAAGCCAAAGAGATGCAGTCCTGGCAGTAGCTCAATTATATTTAGAAGCTGGTGTTTAAGAATACAATAATTATTTTTATAATCTAGTCATGCAAAACAATAAAGCTAATCTTTTTTCAAAAAAATTAATACTAGACTGTAGTGCCTTAGAGGGATATAGGAGTATATGCTACAAAATCCTGTGAATACTGCCTTCACTCATAAACTGGCATGTTATACTTTCTCTTGCCAACAAAGTTATCTTAATGGAACAGTTTTTAAGATTGAACTTCATATACCTTTAATTTTATGTAGCTGATTCTGTTTCTTGTATAACCTTTTGAATTGGTAGAATATGACATGTTGTAGTACTTTGTGAAATGAGATGGTAGGAAAGAGGTTTGTACTTTGTTGTGAAATTCTGGGATGTGTTTGTCTATGCACATGTTTCAAATGCCTGATGAGTAGCAGAGTCACATACACCGATATATATAGCTTTACCATTCTTTCAGGTAAACAAGACATCTTGAGTTTCTTTCCAAAGAGAACAGTAAAAACAGAAACGAATAGGGAAACTCCATTAGGTTAAATTTGTTTCATCCTTCTTGACTGTGGTGTGATGATTTATATTTTTAAATCCTATGTCATATAATTTAACTAAATTGACTTTTTGAAATTTCTTTCCAAAAGGTTTCACTGGAAGAAAAAAATGCAACTATTATCTATGACCCTAAACTACAGACTCCAAAGACACTACAGGAAGCTATTGATGATATGGGCTTTGGGGCTGCTCTCCACAGTTATAACCCTCTCCCTGTTTTAACTGATACTATGTTTCTGACTGTTAGTGCTTCACTGGCTCCACCATGGGACCATATCCAAAGCACATTGCTCAAGACTAAGGGTGTAACAGATATTAAAATTTCTCCTCAGCAAAGAACTGCAGTGGTGACTGTGATCCCTTCTCTAGTGAATGCCAATCAGATACTAGAGCTAATTCCGGGTGTCAGCATAGATATTCGAACACTGGAGAAAAAGTCAGGAACTTGCAAAGATTACGGTATGGCTCAAGCAGGTGAAGTCATGCTGACCTGCCATTCATGCACTAGCACCATTGAAGGAAAAATTGGGAAATTGCAAGGAATTTAGAGAATTAAAGGTAATACATCTGGTGTTATTTATAAGATTTAGTTTTCTGTTTTAGCCTTTTAATTTTTTGTTCTCTTCTTAAGCATGTGTTTTGAATCTGTGGGACTAGAATGCTTACCACTTCATTAAAGTTTGAGTTATACCATATTCCCAGGGCTAATGTCAGTTAAGTTAATGATTATAATTAAAGTTTACATGAGCTATGAACTGAAATTTACAGAAAAGGCTGCTAGGGTGGAGATTTGTGGAATTCAGGGTTCTTAACACAACATGCTTAGGTCCTCTTTACCTCAAATATATGTCTACTCAGGAATGTATAAACTTGGAGACCATAGCTACAATGGTGATATCTTTTGCTTTTCTCCAGCCTGTGTCAATAATGTTTTCTGAAAAGAACAAAAGTATTTTAACAAAGAATGATAAAAAAGAATGAGAGAGAAACAAATGTATGTGTGGTATTGACTTGGCATACAGAATGTTTTCTCAAGCATCCCAAGAATAACTGATTTAAACAATTCTTTTTCTTTTTATTAGTCTCCCTGGACAACCAAGAAGCTACTATTGTTTATCAACCTCATCTTATCATAGTAGAGGAAATTAAAAAACAGATTGAAGCCGTGGGCTTTCCAGCATTCATCAAAAAACAGCCCAAGTACCTCACATTGGGAGCTATTGATGTAGAACGTCAGAAAAACACCCCAGTCAGATCTTCAGAAAGCTCACAGCACATGAGTCTGTCAAATAACAATGATTCAACAACCACTTTCATTATAGATGGCATGCGTTGTAAATCATGTGTGTCAAATATTCAAAGTGCTTTATCTGCATTCCAATATGTAAGCAGCATAGTAGTTTCTTTAGAGAATAGGTCTGCCATTATAAAGTATGATGCAAGTGCAGTCACTCCAGAAGCCCTGAGAAAGGCTATAGAGGCCATATCACCAGGTCAATATAGAGTTAGTATTATAAATCATGATGAAGATACCCCAAACTCTGCCTCCAGCTCATCTCTTCAGAAGATTCCTTTGAACATGGTTAGCCAGCCTCTGACTCAAGAAACCGTGATAAACATTGATGGCATGACTTGTAATTCTTGTGTGCTGTCTATTGAGGGTGTCATATTAAAAAAAGTCAGGTGTAAAATCCATACAAGTCTCCCTTGCAAATAGCAATGGGATTGTTGAGTATGATCCTCTGCTAACCTCTCCAGAAACTTTGAGAGAGACAATAGAAGACATGGGATTTGATGCTACCTTATCAGGTAATTATCACTTTTTTTTCTTTTGATTCCTCTAATGCTCATTTATGTCCGTTTTGCTGGTTCTTTTATTTTTTATTATGAAGAAATGAGTCATAGGCACTGCAGTTCCACTTTTTGGATGTAAGTCCTATAGAGATAGTCAGAGATATAGGCAAAGATCCATAGTAATGTTTGCATCATTATTCACAATACTAAAAAACTAGAAACAATAAATAAATCATGGCACATACATACGATGGAATACTATGAAGCCATAAAAAATGTGGTATTAAAAGATACTTAATGCCAAGGGAAAGTGTCTAAGATATATTGTTAAAAAAATCAAGCTAAAAAGCTGTGTATACAGTTTGATATATATATATATATATGAATATATATCATGTATATATTATTCATGTATATGAATGAATAAAATTCCTGGCAGGACATGAACTAAAATTTTTAATGGTAGTTGTCTTTGGGTGGTAGGATATAGGTTTTTATTGTTTCCATTGTGCTTTCCTGTGTATTCTGTATTTTTTGTAACAAGTACATATATATGTATGTATTTATGTACTTATTTATATAATAGGGGAGGCAAATGTTATTTTAAAAAGAAAAATAATAGAAATAATAGGATTTTAACTGTAGTTCTAAATTTAGAAAATTAAGTTAAACTGACTTCAAAACTGGGCAAAAGTCTTCATATTTCCTTACAGTACTTACCTTTGACGTGGAATAAAAAATGTATAGACAATGGAATTTACCTACATGAACTAGTTGTTTTGAACTAGAATTGAACCTGGTCTTGAATTAAACTGAAAAAAAATGTCTTAATGAAATTTCTCACTTTAAATAATAGTTGAAAAGTTATATAACTATTTTCTAGACAATGTCATCAATCTTTGTTATTCTGACTAGAAAGACGACCATCAAATGGTGATATTTCCTTTTCAAGCTCATTAAAGCAAAGAAGCATCAAAAATTACATTAAATAATGCCCAAATTATAATTGTAGATCAGTGTCAGTGAATGAGGATCTGAAGATATACTAATCATTCTCAGTTTCAATATTGATGACAAATAGAAGAAAATATGGAATCTCACCTTTTTAAGTTGAGTTACAGTTCACATACTATATATAAAATTCACCCTTTTAAAGTGCACAATTGAGTGTACTTTTTGTGTATTCACAGAGTTGTGCAACCATCGCCACTATTAATTTTATAACACTTTCATAATCCCAAAAGGAAACCCCATACCTGTTTGCAGCCACTCCCACTTCCTGCTCCTCCCCGCCCCCAGCCCCTGTAAAACACTAATCTGTTTTCTGTGTCAATGTATTTGCCTATTCTGGATATTTCATATAAATGGAATCGTCAATATGTGGTCCTTTTTGTCTAACTTCTTTCACTAAGCATAATGTTTTCAAGGTTCACCCATATTATAGCACGTATCAGTACTTCATTCCTTTTTATGGCTGAATAATATTCCATTGTATGGATATATCGTATTTTGTCTACCCATTCATTGGTTGATGAACATTTGGGTTGTTTCCACTCTAGCTATTATGAATAATGCTGCTATGGGCATTCATTTACAAGTTTTTTCCATAGAACTATATTTTCAGTTTAGTTGGATATGTACCTAGGAGTAGAATTGCAGTGTTGTACCTGTATGTATAAGTTTTTGAGGACCTGCCGAACTGTTTTCCCAAATGGCTGCATCACTTTACATTCCTATCTAGAATTCTCACTTTAATACAGAAACTCTCAAAATCAAGATTCTTGTTCCATAAAAAGGGATATGTGTTTCTGTATTAGAAAATTCATACATAATACTAAGATGTTAAAGGGTTTCCAGTACTAAAAGTCTGAGCAAAGTAAGGAAATCCTTATTGCAAAGGAAATAATTATGAAACCGGAAGAAGTTTTTAAATTGGAAATATTGAAAGTGAAACTGTATCAGGTAAGTATGAAAAATGACTAAAAATAATTTCAGCAAAATTTAGTTTTACCTATCACAGCTTATAATTTTTAAAAATTTCTAAAATAATATTTGAAAGTATATTGGTTTACATTTTACTAATTCATAATGTTGGATTATTTCTCATAGTTTCTATTAAATTAAAATTCTTTGATATATATAATGCATTAGGTTGTCAATGATGGACACTGCATAAGTAAGTTTAGTTTACATCAATATCAGTAATAGCAGTTACTTACACTGCAATATTTCTATACGTCTTATGTATAGGAACCCAAGTCATAATTTATATCAAATACTATATACAAGTGAAATATACTCCATGTCCAAATATGGTGTCTCATAATAGTAAAGCAGGGACCTCACAAACTTTCAAACTGTGCTCAAGAATTGAATTTGTTCTATTCATTTGGGCCTATATCTTTGCAAATTAAAATATGGTTCATGAACCAGTAGCATCAGCATCACCTGGAGCTTGTTAGAAATACAGAATCTCTGACCCACCATAGACCCATTAAATGAAAATTTTGTATTTTAATTTTAATAAGATCTCCAGGTAATTCATTTACACATTAACATTTGAGAAGTGCTAGTTTAAATAATTGCTGCATTGACCTCTATGAACAAAATCTGAATTAATTCTGTATCAATTTTGTTCACTCAAACAATTTCAGAAAACTTATTTAATGCAATAATAACATTAAATAATGTATAATTTATAGCTAGAATTTTATGAGGTTTTATACAGCATGTATAAAAAAGCAACTTTCCAATTATCTTAGGTGGCTTCAAAGAGAGACTAGAGCAATAGGAGAAATTTGGAACAGACTTGTAAGTGGAATTCAAGAGTACTTGATCAGTCTCCCCACCATGTATATAATCTACCTAGTCCACAGGAACCATGAATGCAATGTGTTGTTCAGTAACTTTAACAATGTCTTTTACCTCAACCTAGTATTGTCAAGGCTCTGGGAATGATTTATTCAACTGGTATTTACCAAGAGCCTGTAAATGCATCTGTAGGGCCCATGACTGACACATCAATGGCCATGACAGGTAAAAAATCTTGTCACAGTGAATGTCACCATAGAAGAACTGATAGAGCTGTGACTACAGTGGTCCATATTATTGGGATAAAAGCTTGATGTCAAATGACTGTTGGTTCTGGTAGAGAGCAATTAGAGTTTAAGATAACACCAGAGAGTTACTCCTCCAGGAAGGTAGGTAGAAAGCCAGGAACTGCGTGGACTGGACACCACAAAGCAATCTGACTTTGGGCATACTTCATACAACACTCATGAATACGTGGAACTGCTGAGATCAGCGAAATCTGTAAGTTTTTGCAGCCAGGGGACCCGCACCCCTCCCTGCCAGGCGCAGTCCCATGGGAGGAGGGGCTGTCAGCTCCAGGAAGGAGAAGGGAGAACTGCAGTGGCAGCCCTTATTGGAAACTCATTCTACTGATCCAAACTCCAACCATAGATAGACAGAGACCAGACACCAGAGAATCTGAGAGCAGCCAGCCCAGCAGAGAGGAGACAGGCATAGAAAAAAAACAACACGAAAAACTCCAAAATAAAAGCGGAGGATTTTTGGAGTTCTGGTGAGCGTGGAAGGGGGAAGGGCAGAGCTCAGGCCCGAGCTCGGCCCCTGAGGCGCATATGCAAATCCCGAAGAAAAGCTGATCTCTCTGCCCTGTGGACCTTTCCTTAATGGCCCTGGTTGCTTTGTCTATTAGCATTTCAATAACCCATTGGATCTCTGAGGAGGGCCCTTTTTTTTTTTTAATCCTTTTTTCTTTTTCTAAAACAATTACTCTAAGAAGCCCAATACAGAAAGCTTCAAAGACCTGCAATTTGGGCAGGTCAAGTCAAGAGCAGAACTAGGAGAGCTCTGAGACAAAACGCAATAATCCAGTGGCTGAGAAAATTCACTAAACACCACAACTTCCCAAGAAAAGGGGGGTGTCCGCTCACAGCCATCATCCTGGTGGACAGGAAACACTCCTGCCCATCGCCAGCCCCATAGCCCAGAGCTGCCCCAGACAACCCAGTGTGACAGAAGTGCTTCAAATAACAGAAACACACCACAAAACTGGGTGTGGACATTATCCTTCCCTGCAACCTCAGCTGATTGTCCCAGAGTAGGGAAGGTAGAGCAGTGTGAATTAACAAAGCCCCAATCAGCCATCATTTCAACAGACTGGGAGCCTCCCTACAGAGCCCAGCAGCCCAGAACTGCCCTGGGGGGACGGCACTCACCTGTGACATAGCACAGTCACCCTTCAACAGAGGACCAGGGGGTGCACGGCCTGGAAGAGGGGCCCACTTGCAAGTCTCAGGAGCCATATGCCAATACCAAGGACTTGTGGGTCAGTGGCAGAGACAAACGGTGGCAGAACTGAACTGAAGGATTAGACTATTGCAGCAGCCTTAAAACTCTAGGATCACCAGGGAGATTTGATTGTTAGAGCCACCCCCCCATCCCTGACTGCCCAGAAACATGCCCCATATACAGGGCAGGCAACACCAACTACACACGCAAGCTTGGTACACCAATTGGACCCCACAAGACTCACTCTCCCACTCACCAAAAACGCTAAGCAGGGGAGAACTGGCTTGTGGAGAACAGGTGGCTCATGGACGCCACCTGCTGGTTAGTTAGAGAAAGTGTACTCCACGAAGCTGCAGATCTGATAAATTAGAGATAAGGACTTCAATTGGTCTACAAATCCTACAAGAACCCTATCAAGTTCAGCAAATGCCACAAGGCCAGAAACAACAGAAAATTATAAAGCATATGAAAAAACCAGACGATATGGATAACCCAAGCCCAAGCACCCAAATCAAAAGACCAGAAGAGACACAGCACCTAGAGCAGCTACTCAAAGAACTAAAGATGAACAATGAGACCATAGTACGGGAGACAAAGGAAATCAAGAAGACCCTAGAAGAGTATAAAGAAGACATTGCAAGACTAAATAAAAAAATGGATGATCTTATGGAAATTAAAGAAACAGTTGACCAAATTAAAAAGATTCTGGACACTCATAGTACAAGACTAGAGGAAGTTGAACAACGAATCAGTGACCTCGAAGATGACAGAATGGAAAATGAAAGCATAAAAGAAAGAATGGGGAAAAAAATTGAAAAAATCGAAATGGACCTCAGGGATATGATAGATAATATGAAACGTACAAATATAAGACTCATTGGTGTCCCAGAAGGGGAAGAAAAGGGTAAAGGTCTAGGAAGAGTATTCAAAGAAATTGTTGGGGAAAACTTCCCAAATCTTCTAAACAACATAAATACACAAATCATAAATGCTCAGCGAACTCCAAATAGAATAAATCCAAATAAACCCACTCTGAGACATATACTGATCACACTGTCAAACACAGAAGAGAAGGAGCAAGTTCTGAAAGCAGCAAGAGAAAAGCAATTCACCACATATAAAGGAAACAGCATAAGACTAAGTAGTGACTACTCAGCAGCCACCATGGAGGCGAGAAGGCAGTGGCACGATATATTTAAAATTCTGAGTGAGAAAAATTTCCAGCCAAGAATACTTTATCCAGCAAAGCTCTCCTTCAAATTTGAGGGAGAGCTTAAATTTTTCACAGACAAACAAATGCTGAGAGAATTTGCTAACAAGAGACCTGCCCTACTGGAGATACTCAAGGGAGCCCTACAGACAGAGAAACAAAGAAAGGACAGAGAGACTTGGAGAAAGGTTCAGTACTAAAGAGATTCGGTATGGGTACAATAAAGGATATTAATAGATAGAGGGGAAAAATATGACAAACATAAACCAAAGGATAAGATGGCTGATTCAAGAAATGCCTTCACGGTTATAACGTTGAATGTAGATGGATTAAACTCCCCAATTAAAAGATATAGATTCGCAGAATGGATCAAAAAAAATGAACCATCAATATGTTGCATACAAGAGACTCATCTTAGACACAGGGACACAAAGAAACTGAAAGTGAAAGGATGGAAAAAAATATTTCATGCAAGCTACAGCCAAAAGAAAGCAGGTGTAGCAATATTAATCTCAGATAAAATAGACTTCAAATGCAGGGATGTTTTGAGAGACAAAGAAGGCCACTAAATACTAATAAAAGGGGCAATTCAGCAAGAAGAAATAACAATCGTAAATGTCTATGCACCCAATCAAGGTGCCACAAAATACATGAGAGAAACTTTGGCAAAACTAAAGGAAGCAATGGATGTTTCCACAATAATTGTGGGAGACTTCAACACATCACTCTCTCCTATAGATAGATCAACCAGACAGAAGACCAATAAGGAAATTTACAACCTAAACAATCTGATAAATGAATTAGATTTAACAGTCATATACAGGACATTACATCCCAAAACACCAGGATACACATACTTTTCTAGTGCTCATGGAACTTTATCCAGAATAGATCATATGCTGGGACATAAAACAAGCCTCAATAAATTTAAAAAGATTGAAATTATTCAAAGCACATTCTCTGACCACAATGGAATACAATTAGAAGTCAATAACCATCAGAGACTTAGAAAATTCACAAATACCTGGAGGTTAAACAACACACTCCTAAACAATCAGTGGGTTAAAGAAGAAATAGCAAGAGAAATTGCTAAATATATAGAGACAAATGAAAATGAGAACACAACATACCAAAACCTATGGGATGCAGCAAAAGCAGTGCTGAGGGGGAAATTTATAGCACTAAATGCATACATTAAAAAGGAAGAAAGAGCCGAAATCACAGAACTAATGGATACACTGAAGAAGCTAGAAAATGAACAGCAAACCAATCCTAAACCAAGTACAAGAAAAGAAATAACAAGGATTAAAGCAGAAATAAATGACATAGAGAACAAAAAAACAATAGAGAGGATAAATATCACCAAAAGTTGGTTCTTTGAGAAGATCAACAAGATTGACAAGCCCCTAGCTAGACTGACAAAATCAAAAAGAGATAAGACCCATATAAACAAAATAATGAATGAAAAAGGTGACATAACTGCAGATCCTGAAGAAATTAAAAAAATTATAAGAGGATACTATGAACAACTGTATGGCAACAAACTGGATAATGTAGAGGAAATGGACAATTTCCTGGAAGCATATGAACAACCTAGACTGACCAGAGAAGAAATAGAAGACCTCAACCAACCCATCACAAGCAAAGAGATCCAATCAGTCATCAAAAATCTTCCCACAAATAAATGCCCAGGGCCAGATGGCTTCACAGGGGAATTCTACCGAAGTTTCCAGAAAGAACTGACACCAATCTTACTCAAACTCTTTCAAAACATCGAAGAAAATGGGACACTACCTAACTCATTTTATGAAGCTAACATCAATCTAAAACCAAAACCAGGCAAAGATGCTACAAAATAGGAAAACTACCGGCCAATCTCCCTAATGAATATAGATGCAAAAATCCTCAACAAAATACTTGCAAATCGAATTCAAAGACACATTAAAAAATCATACTCCATGACCAAGTGGGGTTCATTCCAGGCATGCAAGGATGGTTCAACATAAGAAAATCAATCAATGTACTACAACACATTAACAAGTCAAAAGGGAAAAATCAATTGATCATCTCAATAGATGCTGAAAAAGCATTTGACAAAATCCAACATCCCTTTTTGATAAAAACACTTCAGAAGGTAGGAATTGAAGGAAACTTCCTCAACATGATAAAGAGCATATATGAAAAACCCACAGCCAGCATAGTACTCAATGGAGAGAGACTGAAAGCCTTCCCTCTAAGATCAGGAACAAGACAAGGATGCCCACTGTCACCACTGTTATTCAACATTGTGTTGGAAGTGATAGCCAGGCAATCCAGCAAGACAAAGAAATAAAAGGCATCCAAATTGGAAAAGAAGAAGTAAAACTGTCATTGTTTGCAGATGATATGATCTTATATCTAGAAAACCCTGAGAAATCGACGATACAGCTACTAGAGCTAATAAACAAATTTAGCAAAGTAGCGGGATACAAGGTTAATGCACATAAGTCAGTAATGTTTCTATATGCTAGAAATGAACAAACTGAAGAGACACTCAAGAAAAAGATACCATTTTCAATAGCAACTAAAAAAATCAAGTACCTAGGAATAAACTTAACTAAAGATATAAAAGTCCTATACAAAGAAAACTACATAACTCTACTAAAAGAAATAGAAGCGGACCTTAAAAGATGGAAAAATATTCCATGTTCATGGATAGGAAGACTAAATGTCATTAAGATGTCAATTCTACCCAAACTCATCTACAGATTCAATGCAATCCCAATCAAAATTCCAACAACCTACTTTGCAGACTTGGAAAAGCTAGTTATCAAATTTATTTGGAAAGGGAAGATGCCTTGAATTGCTAAAGACAGTCTAAAAAAGAAAAACGAAGTGGGAGGACTTACACTCCCTGACTTTGAAGCTTATTATAAAGCCACAGTTGTCAAAACAGCATGGTTCTGGCACAAAGACAGACATATATATCAATGGAATCGAATTGAGAATTCGGAGATAGATCCTGAGATCTATGGCCGACTGATCTTTGATAAGGCCCCCAAAGTCACTGAACTGAGTCATAATGGTCTTTTCAACAAATGGGGCTGGGAGAGTTGGATATCCATATCCAAAAGAATGAAAGAGGACCCCTACCTCACACCCTACACAAAAATTAACTCAAAATGGACCAAAGATCTCAATATAAAAGAAAGTACTGTAAAACTCCTAGAAGATAATGTAGGAAAACATCTTCAAGACCTTGTATTAGGCGGCCACTTCCTAGACTTTACACCCAAAGCACAAGCAACAAAAGAAAAAATAGATAAATGGGAACTCCTCAAGCTTAGAAGTTTCTGCACCTCAAAGGAATTTCTCAAAAAGGTAACGAGGCAGCCAACTCAATGGGAAAACATTTTTGGAAACCATGTATCTGACAAAAGACTGGTATCTTGCATATACAAAGAAATCCTACAAGTCAATGACAATAGTACAGACAGCCCAATTATAAAATGGGCAAAAGATATGAAAAGACAGTTCTCTGAAGAGGAAATACAAATGGCCAGGAAACACATGAAAAGATTTTCAGCTTCACTAGCTATTAGAGAGACGCAAATTAAGACCGCAATGAGATACCATCTAACACTGATTAGAATGGCTGCAATTAAACAAACAGGAAACTACAAATGCTGGAGAGGATGTGGAGAAATAGGAACTCTTATTCATTGTTGGTGGGACTGTATAATGGTTCAGCCACTCTGGAAGTCAGTCTGGCAGTTCCTTAGAAAACTAGATATAGAGTTACCATTCGATCCAGCGATTGCACTTCTCGGTATATACCCGGAAGATCGGAAAGCAGTGACACGAACAGATATCTGCACGCCAATGTTCATAGCAGCATTATTCACAATTGCCAAGAGATGGAAACAACCCAAATGTCCTTCAACAGATATGTGGATAAATAAAATGTATATACACATGATGGAATACTACGCGGCAGTAAGAAGGAACGATCTCGTGAAACATATGACAACATGGATGAACCTTGAAGACATAATGCTGAGAGAAATAAGCCAGGCACAAAAAGAGAAATATTATATGCTATCACTAATGTGAACTTTGAAAAATGTAAAACAAATGGTTTATAATGTAGAATGTAGGGGAACTAGCAATAGAGAGCAATTAAGGAAGGGGGAACAATAATCCAAGAAGGACAGATAAGCTATTTAACGTTCTGGGGATGCCCAGGAATGACTATGGTCTGTTAATTTCTGATGGATATAGTAGGAGCAAGTTCACAGAAATGTGCTATATTAGGTAACTTTCTTGGGGTAAAGTAGGAACATGTTGGAAGTTAAGCAGTTATCTTAGGTTAGTTGTCTTTTTCTTACTCCCTTGTTATGGTCTCTTTGAAATGTTCTTTTATTGTATGTTTGTTTTCTTTTTAACTTTTTTTTTCATACAGTTGATTGAAAAAAGAAGGGAAAGTTTAAAAAAAAAAAAGAAAGAAAAACAAGGGGAAAAAAAAAAGATGTGGTGCCCCCTTGAGGAGCCTGTGGAGAATGCAGGGGTATTCACCTACCCCACCTGCATGGTTGTTAACATGACCATAGACATAGGGGACTGGTGGTTCGATGGGTTGAGCCGTCTACCACAGGTTTTACCCTTGGGAAGACGGTTGCTGCAAAGGAGAGGCTAGGCCTCCCTACGGTTGTGCCTAAGACCCTCCTCCCGAATGCCTCTTTGTTGCTCAGATGTGGCCCTGTCTCTCTAGCTAAGCCAACTTGAAAGGTGAAATCACTGCCCTCCCCCCTACGTGGGATCAGACACCCAGGGGAGTGAATCTCCCTGGCAACGTGGAATATGACTCCCGGGGAGGAATGTAGACCTGGCATCGTGGGATGGAGAACATCTTCTTGATCAAAAGGGGGATGTGAAAGGAAATGAGGTGAGCTTCAGTGGCAGAGAGAATCCAAAAGGAGCCGAGAGGTCACTCTGGTGGGCACTCTTATGCACACTTTAGACAACCCTTTTTAGGTTCTAAAGAATTGGGGTAGCTGGTGGTGGATACCTGAAACTATCAAACTACAACCCAGAACCCATGAATCTCGAAGACACTTGTATAAAAATGTAGCTTATGAGGGGTGACAATGGGATTGGGAAAGCCATAAGGACCCCACTCCACTTTGTCTAGTTTATGGATGGATGAGTAGAAAAATAGGGGAAGGAAACAAACAGACAAAGGTACCCAGTATTCTTTTTTACTCCAATTGCTCTTTTTCACTCTAATTATTATTCTTGTTATTTTTGTGTGTGTGCTAATGAAGGTGTCAGGGATTGATTTGGGTGATGAATGTACCACTATGTAATGGTACTGTGAACAATCGAAAGTACGATTTGTTTTGTATGACTGCGTGGTATGTGAATATATCTCAATAAAATGAAGATTAAAAAAAAAAGAAATAAATTTCTGCCGATTGACTTTATTTCATATTTAAATGAAAAATGCTAAAAGCTAATTATAACTTTACTTTTTTAAACAAAGATTTATCTTTATATAAAAAAAATGTATATTGTTTTTCTTATCAATGCCCCTAGGAATATATTGTGTACTTGTGGCTCTGATGGCTGGCAAAGCAGAAGTAAGGTATAATCCTGCTTTTATACAACCCCCGATGATAGCAGAGTTCATCCGAGAGCTTGGATTTGGAGCTACTAGGATAGAAAACACTGATGAAGGGGATGGTGTTTTGGAACTTGTTGTAAGTAGGATTATTTTGTGTAATTAATAAAATTTCCAGAAAAAACTTGGTGAGTATTCAGAGAAGAATTGCAGAGATAATAAAATGTTGAAAAAATTAAGGAAAGTAGAAAATGGAAGAATAACATGTGATGTAGTAGTAGTTTTCAAGCATGAAATGTCAAGGAAAATGATCATATCCCTACTAAGAACCAAAAGAAAATTGAGTTTGGATAACTGAAAATCAGCTTTTAAAATATGGTATGGTTATTACCTTGTAGAATATAAAAATAGATTACAGATGCACTGAAGACTTAAATTGTCTGAATGAAGTCATAAAACCAGCTATAAAGTATTTGGTTTAAAATGATCATTCTCTCTGACCCAGAAAATAAACTTTAAGGATTCTATCCTATAGAAATATGTATGTACCTAATGTTATATTTATTATATAATTCTGAGATTTTAAAATTAGAACCAACCTAAATGTCCATTAATAGGGAACAGTTAGATAAATTATGTATACACATATTATGGAATACAGTGCAGCTGTTTAAAAGAATAAAATAGATCAATATTAAGTGACAAGTAAAGCTATCAAGGGCATATTATTAGTTAAGCAAAACAAGTTGCAGTAAAATACCTCCAGTATAGTCCTATTTAATTAAAAACCACAAAATCATATGTATGCATGTTATATAATATATGTAAACCCTGGAGAAAGGACTGATTTGTATACATGATTAACAGTGTTTTTCTAGGCAAGAGAGTGCGATTGGGAGGGAGAGCAAAGAGAAACTTGTAACTTTTCAATCTTGTTTTAATTTTTTATAACTTATTATCGTAGTAACATGTGGAACTCAAAATTTCCCATTTTAACCACTTTCAAGTGGAAAATTCAGTGGTATTAATTATGTTCACAATACTGTGCTACCATCACCAGCATCCATTGCCCCAATTTTTTCATCACCTCAAACAGAAACACTGCACTGATTAAGCAGTAACTCACTTCCCCCTACCCACCCTGGCCTCTAGTAACCTTATACTCTATTATCTGTCTCTGTTAAATTTGGTGATACTAGGTATATCATATAAGCTTGGTCAAACAATATTTGTCCTTTTGTGTCTAGATTATTTCAGTCAATATGATGTCTTCAAGGTTCATTGTTTCACTTTTTTCAACTAGAGTGTACTAAGTTTTTATTTGTATAAAAGAATTAAAACAAAAATTTAACCTTGTACCAAAATAAGTTCCATATCAAACAAAAATTTGAATGTAAAGAAATGAAGCCACAAAATTACTGTAAGTTGTCTTTGGAGCACTTTTTCAAAACTTTATTATAAAATTTCCAGACATGTAGAGAAGTCAGAAGACAGTGGACAGCTTTATACTCATTACACATATTCTACAATTAACATTTTACTATAATTGCTTTTCATGTGTCAGTACATGTATGTGTCCATCAACTCATTTTTTTAAAATTTAGTTTTGAGATTGTTCACATACCACACAATCCTCCAAAGATGCAAAGTGCACAATCAGTTGCCCATGGTACCATCATACAGCTGTATATCCTCACGACAATTAATTTTTTTTCGATTTTTAGAACACTTTCATTACTCCAGAAAAGAAAGACAAAAAAAGAAAATTTAAATCCTCCTGTACCTCTGCCACCCCCCTCCATTATTGACTCATGATGAAAGAATGTTAAAATACTACTAATTATAGTACATAGTTTGAATAGGTATATTTTTCCCTATATACCCCTCAATTATTAACCTCTAGTTATAGTGTCATACACTTGTTCTTGTTCATGAAAGAGATTTCTAATATTTGTATAGTTAATCATGGACATTGTCCACCACAAGATTCACTGTTTTATACATTAACATCTTTTAACCTCCATCTTTCCTTCTGGTGACATACGTGACTCTAAGCTTCCCCTTTCCACCCCATTCACACACCATTCAGCACTGTTAGTCTCACAATAATGTGCTACAGTCACCTCTGTCCTTTTCCAATCACTTAAGTTCAACCTGGTTAAACATTCTCATAATAAGCAACCGATCCCCATTCTTTAGCCTCATTCTATATCCTGATAACATATTTCATGTCTATCAGTTTACATATTACAATTTGTTCATATCAGTGAGACCATAAAATATTTGTCCTTATGTGTCTGACTTATTTCAATCAATATATTGCCCTCAAAGTTTCTTCATCAACCTGCTTTTTTTTAAAGATGGTTTTGTTCACCCACCTTACATTCCATCCTAAGTAAACAATTGATGGTTCCCTGTATAATTGCATATTTATGCATTCACCACCATCACCACTATCTATATAAGGACATCTCTATTTCTTCCACAAAGGAGAAAGGGTCAAAGAAGGGAGAGAGAAAAAGAAAAAGAAAGAAGAAGAAAAGATAGCTAAAAAGCAACAAGAGGAAAGATAGAATTAAACTAAAGTAGAATAAAGAGTCAGACAACATCACCAATGCCAAGAGTCCCATACCCTTCCCTTATGTCCCCCTCTTATAGGCATTTAGCTTTGGTATATTACCTTTGTTACATTAAAGGAAGCATAATACAATGTTTCTGTTAACTATAGTCTCTAGTTTGCATTTATTGTATTATTTCCCCAATACTGCACCATTTTTAACATCTTGCAAGGTTGGCATTCATTTGTTCTTCCTCATGTAAAAACATGTTTGTCCATTTTATCACAATTGTTGAGCACTCTAGGTTTCACTGAGTTATACAGTCCCAGTCTTTATCTTTCCTCTTTCCTTCTGGTGTCCCACATGCTCCTAACCTTCCTCTTTCAACCATACTCCCAGTCATCTTTGTTCAGTGTACTTACATTTCTGTGCTACCATCACCCAAAATTGTGTTCCAAATGTCTCACTCCTGTCTTCCTTTCTGTCTGTGGTGCTCCCTTTAGTGTTTCCTGTACAGCAGATATCTTGTTCACAAGCTCTGTCATTGTCTGTTTCTCAGAGAATATTTTAAGCTGTCCCTCATATTTGAAGGACAGTTTAGCTGGATATAGGATTCTTGGTTGGTGGTTTTTCTCTTTCAGTATCTTAAATATATCACCCCACTTCCTTCTTGCCTCCATGGTTTCTAATGAGAAATCTGCACATAGTCTTATCAAGCTTCCTTTGAATGTGATGGACCACTTTTCTTTTGCTGCTTTCAGGATTCTCTCTTTATCTCTGACATGTGATAATCTGATTATTAAGTGTCTTGGCATAGGCCTATTCAGGTTTATCCTGTTTGGGGTATGCTGCACTTCTTGGATCCATAATTTTATGTCTTTCATAAGAAATGGAAAATTTTCATTAATTATTTCCTCTATTATTGCTTCTGCCCCTTTTTCCTTCTCTTCTCCTTCTGGTACACCCATGACACATACATTCCCGTGTTTTGTGTTGTCATTCAATTCCTGGAGATGTTCATATTTTTCCATTCTTTTCTCTATCTGTTCTTTTGTGTGTAGGCTTTCAAGTGCCTTGTTTTCCACTCCCTGACTGTTTTCTTCTACCTCATGAGATCTGCTGTTGTATGTATCCATTGTGTCTTTCATCTCTTGTGTTGTGTCTTTCATTTCCATAGATTTTGCCAGTTGTTTTTTTGTACTTTCAATTTCTACCTTTTGTTCGCCCAGTGTTTTCATTATATGCTTCATCTCTTTTGCCATATCTTTCCCAATCTTTTTGAATTGATTTAGCATTAGTTGTTTGAATTCTTTTATTTCACTTGAAGTGTAAGTTTTTTCCTTTGGGCCATAACTTCATTTTTCTTAATGTAGGTTGTAGTTTTCTGCTGTCAAGTCATCTGGTTTCCTTGGTTACCTCAACCAGGTTTTCCCATATCAGAATGAGCTCAGGTCTTGGAAGGAGGCAATAGTACCTGGTTTCCCTGAGTGTGTCTTAGACGATTGATACTCCCTGTGAGGCCTCAAGTCACTGTGCTTTTCTGCCCAGCAGGTGGTATCTGTCAGCCTGTAACTCCATACTGGTGTAGGGAGGTGTGGCCCATGGCTGTTTTCCCCCAGGCCCTGGGGTCTGCTTCTGAATGGAAGGTGGGTGGTAGAGCTTGGCACCACCTTCTTCCTCTTAGGGAAGATACATGTCCTAGGAGAGGTCATTAGCATTTGAATAGTCTCTCTAACTCTGCTATCTCCACCCTTGTCTGTGTCAGAGTGCTGGGAACTGAAAATGGCTGAGGCTTTCTCCACTGAGCTGAAAAGGACAGAAGGCCTCCTTTCAGGGCCAGTCTGTGGCCCCCCTCAGTTTCACCCATCGACCAGAGATAGCACCGGTCCTCTGGGCTTTCCCTCTCTCCCAGAGAGGTCCTCCTGCTCTCCAAGGACAGTTGCCACCAAACGCCTCTGTCTTCTTGTTGGGGATTCATAGCTTGTATCAAGCAGTCCACATTTGTTAATTAAAGCCCCAGTTGGAACTCAGCTGAGCCATATTCGCTTCCTTGGAGAGGGCTACTCTCTATCACCACGAGACCTGGCAGTTTGGGCTGTGGGGGGAGGGACTCCCAGCTTGGGTTCTCAGTTTTTACTTACAGATTTTATGCTGCAACCTCAGGCATTCCTCCCAATTCAGGTTGGTGTATGATGTATGGAGTGTCACATTTGTCCCCTCGTGGTTTTTCAAGATTATTTATTAGTTGTTCTTGGTTGTTTATTAGTTGTTCCAGGGGGACTAATGAGCTTCCACTCCTCTCTATGCTGCCATCTTCTTCCTATCTCTCTCTATTGTTTTTTTATTCTCTATTTCATTTATCTTCACCTAAATCTTTGTTATTTCCTTTCCTTCTTCTCTTTTGGATTTACTTTGCTCTTCTTTTCCTAGTTCCTCAAGATGTGAGATTAGGTCTCTGATTTGAGATCTTTCTCCTTTTTAATGTAAGCATTTAGGGCTATAAATTTTCCTCTGAGCATGCTTTTGCTGCACCCCATAAGTTTTGGAATGTTGTGATTTCATTTTCATTTGTCTCAAGATATTTGCTGATTTCCCTTGTGGAGTTTTTCTTTGACCCATTGATTGTTTAACAGTGTGTTGTTTAAGAGTGTATTATTTAACATCCATACATTTGTGGGTTTTCCAGTTCACCTTTGTTATTGATTTCTAGCTTCACTCCATTTTCGTCAGAGTAGATGTTTTGCATATTTTTAATCTTTTTAAATTTATTGAGACTTGATTTGTTAACTAGCAGGTGTTCTATCCTGGAGAGTGATCCATGTGCACTAGAAAAGAATGTATATTCTGTGTTTTAGGATGTGTTGTTTTGTATATGTCTGTTAGGTCTAGTTCATTTATACTGTTGTTCAAATTTTCCATTTCCTTATTGATCTTCTGTTTGGATGCTCTATCCATTGATGAAAGTGCTGTGTAGAGTTCTCCAACTATCATTATAAAACTATTTCCCCCTTCAGTTTTGCCAGTGTTTTGCTTCATGTATATTGGGGAACTGTGATTGCATGCATAAATGTTTATGAAATTATTTCTCTTGTGGGATTGACCCTTCTTTTAACATGTAGTGTCCTTTTTTGTCTTTTATAACAGTTTTTAAGGTCTATTTTATATGATAATAATATAGCTACCCCAGCTATCTTTTGTTACTATCTGCATGGAAAATTTTTTTCCATCCTTTCACTTTCAACCTATTTGTGTCTTTGGAACTAAGACATTTATGTATTTGAGTCTCTTATAAACCACATGTATTTGTATTGTGCCTTTTTACCCATTCTGCCAGCCTGTGTCTTTGACTGAAGCATTTAATCCATTTACTTTCAATGTAATTACTGATAAAGCAGACTTTCTTCAGCTATTTTTTCATTGTTTCCTGTGTGTCTAATATCTTTTTCTGTCCTTTTTCCCCTTTATTGTAGCCCTTTCTTTGGTTTATACTTGATCTTTTGTGATGTAAGTGATTGAACCAGTTCTCATTTCTATTTCTTTATATTTTAAATACTTTCTTTGTGGTTGTTCTGGGTTTAGTATTAAAGAACCTGAGTCTATAACCTACTAATTTGAAATGATACCACCTTAACTTCAATAGCATATGAAGTCTCTACTCCTATATCCCTGTTTCCCCCCCTCTTATGTTGTTTTTTTTTTGTCACACATTACCTCTTTATAGTTTGTCCATTACAAGGAATTATAATATATAATGATTTCTTATATTTTGCATATGCCTAACATAGAAATATTATTTCCTATTCAGTTGTTTTCAAACTTTTGTAGGCTCCAAACTACTATCTCCTGCCCCTCCTCTCCACCTAAAGAACTTCATTTAGTATTTCTTGTCGGGCAGATCACTTTGTGACAAACTGTCTCCATTTTTGTTTATCTGTGAATGTTTTAAGCTATCCCTCATTTTTGTAGTACAGTTTTGCAGATACGGAATTCTTGGCTGTCAATTTTTTCTCTTTCAGTACCTTAATTATGTCATACCACTGCCTTCTTGACTCTGTGGTTTCTGGTGAGAAATCAGCACTTAGTCTTACAGAGGATCTCTTGTATGTGACGAATTGCTTTTCTCTTGCTGCTTTCAGTATTCTCTCTTTATCTTTGGCATTAACATTTTGGTTAATATGTGTCTTGGAGTAGGTCTGTTACAATTTATTGTGTATAGTGTTCACAGCCCTTCATACTCATGTCTTTTGTCAGATTTGGTAAAATTTCAGCCTTTATTTCCTCAAATATTCTTTATGCTCTTTTTTCCTTTTTCTCTCATCCTGGGCCTCCCATAATGTGCATGTTGGTATGCTTAGTGTTGTCCTAAAGGTCCCTCAGACCCTCAGACTCTACACACTGTTTTTCACTCTTTCCTCTATCTGCTCTTCAGACTGTGTGATTTCAGTTGTTCTGCATCTTAGTTTGCTAATTCTTTCAGCCTGTTAATTTCTGCTGTCAAATGCCTCTAGTGTTTTTAATCTCCATTTTGTGTTTATCATCCCCCTAAGTTCTATGTTCCTTTTTAAATTTTCTAATTCTTCTTTTTCTTCACACATGTTCTTCTTGATAGTCTGTATTTTTATATCCATATTTTCCTTTGGCTTATTGAACTGCTTTGGGAGATTTCAGTGAATGTCTTTCATTGGTTATTTCAATGTCTGTGCTTCCTCTGATTTTTAATTTGTTTCCTTCAATGGACCATCTTTCTATTTCATTGTATGATTTGTGGTCTCTTGTTGAGGTCTGGACATTTGCATATTTTGATATGCTATCACTGGAAGTCAACATTTTCCTCTTGCCAAAGGTTTTAATATATATTGATTGTGTGTAAAGGTTCTTTTTCAACACTTGGTTCCATTTATATTGGATCTTTAGAGCAGCCTGTGGTTAACAGTTTGATTTTTTTTCTTTATTAGAATAGTTCTGGGTTTACAGAACAATCATGCATAGAATATAGGATTTGCTTACACCACTCATCAACAGCTTGCATTGGTGTGGAACATTTGTTACAATTGATGGTAGCACATTTTAATAATTGTACTAGTAATTACAGTCCAGAGTTTAATTTAGGGTTCACTGTTTGTGTAGTGTAGTCCTATGGATATTTTAAAGTTTTTTCTGTTAACCGTATGTACAATCTGACATTTCCACTTTTAATTATATTAAGATGTATATTTCATCAAAAAGTCTCATTGTAAAGGTTTGGAAATGAATACTGCAGTACTGTAAGTGTAATTAACAAAGCATAGTGTGAGTATGTTGAAAGAGGAAGGCTAGAGTCATGTATGTCATTAGAAGGAAAACTAGAGGAGAAAAACTGGGACTGTGTAACTTAGTGAGACCCAGAGTGGACAATGATGGTGGTTAATTTTATAAACATAAGAGAGTTCTTACAGGAACTAGAACAAATGTACGTCACTATCTCAAGGTGTTAATAATAGGGTGTTAATATGGAAAAATACAATTAATGTAAACTAAGGTCTGTAGTTAGTAGTAACATTGTAATATTCTTTCAAAGGCACTATACCAAAGCTAAATGTCAAAAATAGGGGGATATAAGAGGTATGGAATTTATTTTTCTTCAGAAGAAATGAGAATGTTCTCATATTGACTGTAGTGGTGAATGCATAACTATGTGATTATACCAGAGCCATTGATTGCACACTTAGGATGGATTGTATGGAGTGTGAACGTAACTGTTTTTTAACAAAAGAGAGAGAAGCAAGGCAGGCATATAAATTATGGCCTACCTGGTACTTAACATAATCCCAGTAAATGTGTAAAGGTGAGACAGGACCAAACTTCTGCTCTGGATGGTGGCTGATGACCCCAATATAAGTCAACTGTCAAATGTTTTTATTTCTGAGAATAGCGTCATTTAGAAAATACTTGTAAGAAAATTAGGGCCTAGATTGTAAGCTCTTACAGCAGTCTCATTTATTCCTGAGACTTAACTGTTATTTATAAATTATGAGATGCTCTGCTCTTTGTATATAACCTGGGTGTTCCCTGGAACTTTGGGTAGCTATGCGACACCTGAGACTCAGAGTTAGAATTCTGCAGCTCTGAAAGTCAGCATTATTCCATACAGAAACTGTTAAAGAAGCTGAAAAAGAGATCAGACTTTGATTAGAGATATGAACGAAGCTGATCTGGTTAGGACTAAGGTAAATAAGAATACAGGGTAAAGGATGATATTGTCTGTATGTTAAAACTTCAATTTCTGTGTGAGACCAAAGGAAGAGATGTTTATTTTGTCCAGAATTTTAATTTTCTGTAGCACACTATCTACCTTAACCTGCCTGGTCAGTTTATTTAAGTACCTAATTGCATGGAGCCTAGAATAGGGAATAAGATCTTGTTATTATGTGTAGGTTAATGTAATACCCTGCTACATTCCAGAGTAATATTGGCAGAAGATTTTAAACAAGTATTTGCAAAGTCCCTTGAGGGACTGGAGAACAAATGTGGAACTAATAAACTTCCCCCCCTGGGGAATTCCTGATATACTCTCAAGCGTTAGGGACTCCCAATTTAATTAGCCAAGCCCTCAATCTTGATGCTTGCCCTTATGGAACTTATTTCTATAATGACAAAGCTAAGCCTACTTATGATTATGCTTAAGAGTCCACTCAGAGAGCGTCTTTTGTTGCTCAGATGTGGCCTCTCTCTCTCTAAGCCAATTCTGTAAATATCTCAATACCAACCCCCGCCCCTTACATGGAACATAACTTCAAGGGGTTTAAGTCTCCCTGGCAACATGGGATATGACTCTTGGGGATGAGGCTGGCCCTGCCATTGTGGGATTGACAATGCCTACTCAGCCAAAAGGGGGAAAAGAAATGAAAAAAAAAAGTTTCTATAATTAAGAGATTCAAAATAGAGTCACAAGGTCATTCTAGAGATTACTCTTATGCAAGCTTCAGCCAGATATTACAAGTTGCCATAGTATGCCAAGCCCCAACCTACAGTATTTCTGAGAACCGTAACGAATAGCTCTATATAAGAGTATAAAAGTTTTACTTACTAAGTCTATTTTTTCAGAAACTTAAAGCCTCCAGATTGTTCCTATACCAGATAAGCTCCGAAACCCAGAGGTATCAATCTCTCCAAGAACATCAACCAAATTCATTCCTCTACCCCATAATGTTGACACCCTTTTTAAGCATGAAGAAGTTAGAATGGTCATTGCCTAAATATCTCTGAAGAATGAGAAACTGATCAAGCGAGGGGGAGGAGTTGTAACTGAGAGGTTAGGATTTAACAAATGATTATGACTACTAAATCATTATATAGATATTTCTTTTTAGTTTCCTGTGTATTAGAATAGCCAGAAGGAAATATCTGAAATTGTTGAACTCTAATCCGGTAGCCTTGATCTTTGATGATGATGATTTGACTATGTAGCTTTTATCTTATGATCATGTGATTATAAAAACAAGGTTTTTAATCACCTTGTGACTGACACCCCCTTTATCCATTGTATGGTTAGATGAGTAATAAAATAAAGATATGAATGGAAAAAAACTAAAGGAAATCAAAAGAAAACAAAACAAAAAAGATGTATATTTCAGTGCTAATTGCTTTCACAATGTTGTGCAATCATCACCACCATCCACTACCAAAACATTTCCATCATTCCAGTTAGGAACCCTATACATTTTAAGCCTCAGCTTCCCATTACCTCTTGCCACCTCATCCCCTAGTAACCTATATTCTTGATTCTGACTCTATGAGTTTGCTTATTCTAATTGTTTCAAATCAGTGAGATCATGCACTATTTTTCCTTTTGTGTCTGGCTTAATTCAACATGATATCTTCAAGGTTCATCCATGCTATCACATGTATCGACTTCATTCCTTTTTAGGGCTGAATAATATTCTATTGTACATATATACCACATTTTATTTATCAGTTCATTGGTTGATGGACACTTGAGTTGCTTCCATCTTTTGGGAATTGTGAATAATGCCTCTGTGAACATCAGTGTGTAAATATCTGTTTGAGTCCCTGTTCTCAAGTCTTTTGGTTGTATGCCTGGTAGTGGAATTGCCAGGTCACATGGTAGTTCTTTACTTAGCTTTCTGAGAAACTGCCAGACACAGTGGCTGTACCATTTTACATTGCCACCAGCAATGTATGAGTGTCCCTATTTCTCCACATCCTCTCCAACACTTGTTATTTTCCATTTTTTTAAACAGCAGCCATTCTAATGTGTGTGAAAGGGTATCTCATTGTGGTTTTGATTTGTATTTCCCTGATGGCTAATGATGTTGCTCATCTAACAGTTTGATTTTTTAAGGTCTTTCTGTACCTTCTTACCCTAGCCATGTGCAGTAACTTTCAAGATTACCCTAGGATGTGTGACTGTATCCCCTCCAGGAAAGGATTTTCTTTTCTCTATTCCTCCTCCAGGAGTCCTGGACTGTTCTCTTGTTTTTATACAAATTTTCCTCCCTTGTGGTTATAATTTGTTCAACTCCTGTCCCAGGCTGAGTCACCCATTCACTCCAGCTATCAGTCCTGAGTCTTCATTGCCTTACAGATGCTCTGTTTCCTCTTTCTATGTAGATTTTCTGCCTCTGGTTACTTCTGCATTAAGGGATTCCAAATCACAGAGATGGATGGAGATAGTTTTCAAAAACACCCAATTTTACTGTTTAGTTTCTCCAGCAATTATGGTCAGGGCTGGGAGTGTACATAGCTTGCCAAAAGTTTCACCATGGTCACTCTGTTTTCTGGGGGCTGCTTTGAATGTGCATGCCCACCAACTGCTACGGCCCCACGGAGGGTCTATATGGTCTGTGTCCCCATGCCTGAATGTGTGTGGGACTCTAAGCCACTGCTGTGGGTGGCTCTGTGGTTAGCAACCATGGCAGGAGGTGCCCGTGTTGGGGAGCCACCACTGTGTGTCTCTTAAACTGCATAGATCTTAGTGTGGGGTGGATTATGGACTTGTAAGTCTGCCTTGCTGCTCTCCTTCCTTTAGGTGCATTTTTTTTCCCTCTCAATTCAGCATTTATAGATTTGTTCTCCAGTCTTGATCATCTTTCAGAGTTCTAAGAGTTGAACGTGCCTTTTTATTTAGCCACACTTGGGGGAACCATTTCTGGTTTTTTTCTGTTGCAGCTGTCTTGATGACATTGCCTCAGATCTTCATTCCTTTTGTGAATTAATCATATTCCATTGTACAGATATACCTGATTTTGTTTATCCATTCCTCTGTTGATGTACACTTGTGTGGTTTCCATCTTTTGGCTATTGTGAACAATGCCACTGTGGCTGTTTCTGTACTAGTATCTGTTTGAGTCCCAGCTTTCAATTTAATCCTTTTTATTTCTGTAAGGTCAAGAGTAATGCCCTCTCTTTCATTTTTTATACTGGTAATCTGAGTCTTCTCTATTTTTTTTTTTCTCTTGGCCATTTTAGCCATGGGTTTGTTAACTTTGTTGATCTTTTCTAAGAACCAGCTTTTAGTTTCATTGCATTTCTGTATCAATTTTCTATTCTCTATTTTGTCAATATCTGTTCTAATCTTTATTATTTTCTTCTTTAAGCTTGTTTTAGATTTAGTTTTCTCTTATTTTTCTAGTTTCTTAAGGTGGAAATATAGGTTATTGAACTGAAATCTTTCTTCTTTAAAATGCGTATTTACAGCTTTAAGTTTCCATCTATGAACTGCTTTTACAGCATTACATGATATTGGTCTATATCTTCATTTCATTCATATCAAAGTATTTTCTAATTTCACTGGGATTTTTTTGATCAGTTGCTTATTTAAGAGTATGCTGTTTAATTTCCACATATTTGTGAGTTTTCCAAATTTCCTTATGTTACTAATTTCTAATTTCATTCTATTGTCAGAGAACTTACTTTGTATGATTTTAATTCTTTTAAATTTAATGAGAGTTGTTTCAAGGCCTAGTTGATCCTGAAGAATGTTCACTTTGCTCTTGAGAAAAATGTATGCTTTGCTATTGTTGGTTGGAATGTTCTATAGATGTTTGTTTCAGTTTGCTAAAGCTGCCATTATGCAAAATACCAGAAATCGATTGGCTTTTATAAAGGGAATTTATTAGGTTACAATTTTGCATTTCTAAGGCCATAAAAGTGTCCCCACTAAGGCATCAACAAGAGGATGCCTTCACTGAAGAAAGGCTGATGGCATTTGGAACAGCTCTGTCAGCTGGGAAGGCACATGGCTAGTGTCTGCTGTTCCTTTGTTATTGGATTCTGGTTTCAAAATGACTTTCCCAAAAATGTCTCTGGGCTTCTGTCTCTCTTAGCTTCTCTCTCTCAGCTCCTGTGCATCCTTGCTTGTTCTCCCAGGGCGTTTCTCTCTAAGCATCTGGGGATCCTCTCAGCTTCTGCAGGACAAACTCTGGGCTTCATCTCTTAGCTTAGTATCTCCAAACATCTTTCTGTCTGCATCTATAAGTGTCTGTGTCTGTGTCAGCTCTTAGTACTCTTAAGGACTCCAGTAAGCTAATCAAGACGCACCCTGATTGGGCACGGTCACACCTCCATGGAAATAATGTAATCAAAAGACCCCACCCTCAGTTGGTTAGGTCACATCTCCATGGAAACAACCTAATCAAAAGTCCCACCCACAGTATGTCTGCCCCCACAAGATTGGATTAAAAGAACAGGTCCTTTCCTGGGGTACGTAACAGTTTCAAACCCACACAGTGTTTGTTACATCTATTGGGGTTAGAGTGCTGTTGAAGTCTTCTCTTTCCTTATTGATCTTCTATTTCTATCCATTATTGAAAACAGAGAATTGAAATATCCAACTATTATTGTAGTAGTGTCTATTTCTTCTTATTCATTTAATTTTGTCAATTTTTACTTCATATATTTTGGGGCTCTGTTCATAGGGTTGTCTGTGTGTTTCTTTGTTTTTGTCTTTTTATTTTGAAATACTTTCAAACTTACAGGATAGTTACAAAAATAATACAAACCCCATACAGAGAAATCAAACATACTTCTGTAGCCCTAGATATCCTGATCCATCAATTTTAATATTTTGCCACAGTTGCTGTATCATTCTGTCTATCCATTTGTTAATCCATCTACCTGTCTGTCCATCCATCTATTTATCAATCTATTTTATGAACACTTGAGTGTAGGTTCTATACATCATGCTCTTCAAACACAATACTACCATGTATAGTTCCTAAGAACAAGGACATTCGCTTATGTAACCACCTTAAGTGCAGTTATCAAGTTAAAGAAATGTAACATCAATATAAAGCTTATAGCCTATTTTCCAATTTTTTCATGTGCCCCAATAATTTCTTTTAAGCCTTTTCTCCTCCCTTATTAGATCCTGCCAAGATTCAAGTACTGCATTTAATTGTCACTGTCTCTTTGGTTACTCTTTTAAAAAAAAATTGTGTATCTACACACAACATAAACTTTTGCATCTCAGCTAGTCACAAGTATAGCATTGTGTGGTATTAATCACATTCACAAAGTCGCATTCCCCTTACCACCTTCCATTATTAAAACTTTCCCATCTCCCCAAACAGAAACTTTATATCCATTGTGCACTAACTCCCCATTCCCACTAGCCCCATCCCTGCCAACCTGTACCAACTTTTTCTCTATGAGCTTGCATATTCTCTGATACTTTCTTTGTGCTTACCAAAGAAAATTAATTTAACATCCTAAATCTATAACAATCTTGTTTGCTTTGATACCAAATTAACTTCAGTAGTATGCACATACTATGTTCCTATATCCTCCTTCCCCATACCTTTATGTAGTTCCTGTCACAAATTACGTTTATACATTATGAGCCCAGAACTACTGATATATAATTACATTTTATGCATTCATTTTTAGATCCTGTAGGAAGTGAAAAGTGGAATTACAAACCCAAAATACAATAATATTGGCATTTATATTTACCCATGTTGTTACCCCTACCAGAGAACTTTATTTCTTCATGCAGCTTCAATCTATTATATATTGTCCTTTCTTTTCAACCTGCAGAGCTCTCTTTAGCATCTCTTGTAGGGCCAGTCTGTTGGTGAAGAACTCTCTCATCTTTTGTTTATCTGGGAATATCTTAATCTCTCCCTCAATACTGAAAACAGTTTTGCCAGATATAGAATTATTGGTTGGCAATTTTTTGCTTTCAGAACTTTACTTATGTCTTCCCACTGTCTTCTTGCCTCCATGGTTTTTGATGAGAAATTGGCACTTAATCTTATTAAGGCTCTGTTGTACATGACATACATGTTGCTTCTCTCTTGTGGCATTGAGAATTCTCTTTTTCTTCGGCATTCAACTATTTGATTTTAATATGCTGTGATGTGGGAATTTTTAATTTCTGTTACTGTGGTCTTCATCTCTGTTTGGCCCCTTTTCATAATTTCCAACTTTCTGTTGATATTCTCTTTGTATTCATCTGTCATTTTCCTGATAAAAAAAATTCCCTAGAGGGGTTCAATGGCAGATTGGAGCCAGAAGAAAAAAGAATCAGTGGATTTGAAAATAACACAATTGAAATCTTCCATTCTGAAGAGTACAAAGAAGAAAGAATGAAGAAAAATGAACAGAGCCTGAAGAAACCGTGAGACTCCATCAAGCATATCAATATATACCATGTGGGAGTCCCAGAAGGAGAAGAAATAGAGAAAGGGGCAGAAAGTATATTCAAAGAAATAATGGCTGCAAACTTCCCAAGCTGAACGACAGACATGCATATGTACATCCAAGGTGCTCAAAGAACTCCAAACAGAATGAGCCCAAATATACCCACACCACAGCATATTAAAGCATTAGAAACTATCAATCAGGAGGACCACACATGGGACATACGAGACACAGATTTTTTAAAAATAGTCCTAAATAGAAAAATGTGGACGAAGAACTAAAGGAAATCAGGAAAATGACAGATGAACACAAAGAGAATATCAATAGAAATCTGTCATTTTCCTGATAGAAAGGAAATGCTTTGTTCATGCTTTTGTTCATGCTTTCATATTCTCCTTTGCCTGGGCCTTTGCTCCCTGTTTCTTTGTATGTTTTGTGGTCTTTCATTAAAACCTAGATTTTTGGTATTCTAAGGTGTTACCACTGGAATTTAGAGTCTGGGGTGTCTTTTCTTTAAGTTTGTATGCACCCAGTGGTATGGTATGACAGAGCTTTCCTTGAATGCCAGTTGTCAGGAGCCAACATAAAAGAATAAGAAAGAAAAAAGCAAACACCTTTCCGAATCTTTGCAGATTGACCTGCGCAAGCACTCTCCTTCAGAGCCTATCCATACAATGAGTTTCATGAATAGCTCCATACCAAAGAATAGGGGCTGCCTTGATCCTTTCTCTGGATACATCTTTTCTTAGGCATACATGTTTGGCTCCAGAAATTCCCCCATATATGTTGATACAAATGTCCACTCTTCCATAGGAAACAGTTTCCTTACAGTCCCAGGGGGACTGTACTGTTTATCCTACAGCCAGCAATCTCTTGCCCCAGGCATCTACTTGACTGCTCTCCCACAGTGTTCTATAGGAGAGCTCTGTGAACTGCATTCTTTTTTAATGTAATTTTATTGGAATATATTCACATAACATACAGTCATCCAGAGTGTACAATTGTTCCCAGTTTCATCATATAGTTGTGCATTCAACACCACAATCAACTTTTGAACATTTTCATCATGCTAAAAAATAAAAATGAAAATGAGAATAAAACTAAAAGAGAACATTCAAAGCATCCCATACTGCTCCTCCCCCTTCATTTACTTCTTTAAAATTGAAATATATTCATTTATCATAGTCATCCAAAGTGTAAAACAATTTTTCACAGTATCATCATGTAATTGTACATTCCATCACAATTTTTGAACATTTGCATTATTCCAAAAGATAAAAATAAGAATAAAAGCAAAAAGAACACTCTAACGTCCCATATTCCCCTCCTCCATATTATTCATTTACTTTTTGTCCCCATTTTTTCTACTCATTTGTCCATACTGTGGGTAAAGGGAGTGTGAGCCATAAGGTCTTCTGTGAATTGCCTTCTACATGCAGGACAAGTTCTGGGCTGGCGAATCCCTCAGGCTACCACCAGACAGATTGGGCTAGACATACACGCTCCCAGTATGTGCACAAGGGTTATTCTGTTCCCTCCAGAACTGGGATTAGCTGTCCTCACTGGGAGCTGAGTTAATGAGGGATGGGGTGGTGCCAACAGGGTATCATGAAAACATACTGCTTTTAAGGGCCTTTATCTTATTTCAGCACGTGCCTTATTACTACATTCCTTTAACTGTTGTCTGGAACTTTGAGAAAGGTGTTTCTACCCATTCTTTGTGGTTGTTCAAAGCCTCTGTGGGGTAATGGAGTCCTGAAGCTTCACATTGCACCATCTAGTTCAGGACTGGTGTATGTGTTTTGTTTTGTTCTGTTTTTTTCACTCAAATAGACACTATTGATTTTGTTAAGGTCAGGAAGAATGATTTGTTGATAGGTAAGTATTAAGTGTCAAACATGAAATCTGTGGTGTCTGTGTTTTTAATTATTGCATCTTCTTGATAGATTGGTCCTTTTATCATTATAAAGTATCCTTTGTCTCTATTAAGAATTTTTGCCTTAAGTTTGTTTTGTCTGATGTTAGTGTAACTACTCCAGGTCTCTTGATTATTGTTTGAATATTTTGTCCAGCCTTTTACTGTCAACCATTTTGTGTCTCTGAATCTAAAGTGTATCTCTTATAGATGGCATGTAGTTGGAACGTGTTTTACTAATCCATTCTTCCAACTTCTGCCTTTTACCTGTAGTGTTTTATCCATTGACATTTACTGCAACAACTAATGAGGTGGGATTTATGCCTGCCATTTTTCTACTTGTTTTCTTTATGTATGAGGTCTTTATTCCTCTATTCCTCCATTCTGCCTCCTAATTGAATTAAACCGATAGTTTCTAATATATCATTTTAATTACTTTCTTGTTTCTTTTACTGAATATATATTTTTATTTTCTTTAATATACCCCTGGGGGTTGCAATTAACATCTTAATTTACAACAATGTAGTTTGGATTATTACTTACTTAATTTCAGTAGTATTAAAAACTTTGCTCCTATGTTGCTCTGTTCCCTCCCATCCTTTGTGTTCTTATAGTCATACACATTACACATTTATATATTGTGTGCTCATCATGCAGATTTATAATGATTGTCTTATGCAGTTTTCTTTTAAATCAGATAGGAGATCAAAAGGAGTTACAAACAAAGAATTCACTTATACTATTTTTACATTTACCTATGTAGTTGCCTTTACTAGAGCTCTTTTTTAAAATTCATATTTATTGAGATATATTCACATACAATGCAGTCATACAAAACAAAGCATACATTCAATTCTTTACAGCACCATTATATAGTTGTGCATTCATCACCAAAACTAATTTTTGACATTTTCATTACCACACACGCAAAAATAATAAGAATAAAAATTAAAGGGAAAAAGAGCAATTAAAGTAAAAAAGAACACTGGGTGCCTCTTTTTTTTCTTCCCCCATTTTTCTACTCATTAATCCATACACTGGGCAAAGGAGAATGTGGTCCATGTGGCTTTCCCAGTCACGTTGTCACCCCTCATAAGCTACATTTTTATACAATTGTCTTCAAGATTCATGGGTTCTGGGTTGTAGTTTGATAGTTTCAGGTATTTACTGCTAGCTATTCCAATTCATTAGAACCTAAAATGGGTTGTCTATATTGTGCGTAAGAGTGCCCACCAGAGCGACCTTTCGGCTCCTTTTGGAATCTCTCTGCCACTGAAGCTTATTTCATTGCCTTTGATATCCACCTTTTGGTCAAGAAGATGTTCTCCATCCCATGATGCCAGGTCTACGTTCCTCCCCAGGAGTCATATTCCACGTTATCAGGGGGATTCACTCCCCTGGGTGTCAGATCCCACTTAAGGAGGAGGGCAGTGATTTCACCTGCCAGGTTGGCTTAGCTAGAGAGACAGGGCCACATCTGAGCAACAAAGAGGCACTCAGGAGGAGGCTCTTAGGCACAATTACAGGGAGGCCTAACCTCTCCTTTGCAGCAACAGTCTTTCCAAGGGCAAGTCCTGTGGTAGAGGCCTCAGCCCATCAAACCACCAGTCCCCTATGTCTGTGAGCACATCAGCAACCATCGATGTGGGGGAGCCCAACACCCCTGCATTCTCCACCAGCTCCTCAAGGGGGCTCTGCATATTTTTTTCATTTTTTTTTTAATTATTAACTTTTTTTTAAATCAACTATAGAAAAAAATAAAAAAAAAACATACAATAAAAACAACATTTCAAACAAACCGTAACAAGGGAGTCCAACATGTTCCTACTCTACCCCAAGAAAATAACCTAATATAGCAGCATTTCTGTGAACTTGTTCCTAACATAGCCATCAGAAATTAACAAACTATGCTCATTCCTGGGCATTCCCAGAATGTTAAATTTACCCACGATAGCTTATCTGTTCTTATTGGGTTATCATTCCCCCTTCATTAATTGCTCTCTATCACTAGTTGCCCTACAGTCTACATTATAAACCATTTATTTTTAGGAGTATGTTGTTTAACCTCCAGATGTTTGTGAATTTTCTAAGTCTCTGATGGTTACTGACTTCTAATTGTATTCCGTTGTGGTCAAAGAATGTGCTTTGAATAATTTCAATTTTTTAAAATTTATTGAGGCTTGTTTTATGTCCCAGCATATGGTCTATTCTGGAGAAAGTTCCGTGATCACTAGAGAAGAATGTGTATCCTGGCGATTTGGGATGTAATGTTCTATATATGTCTGTTAAATCAAATTCATTTATCCGATTGTTTAGGTTTTCAATTTCCTTGTTGGTCTTCTGTCTGGTTGATTTAACTATAGGAGAGAGTGATGTGTTGAAGTCTCCCACAATTATTGTGGAAACATCAATTGCTTCCTTTAGTTTTGCCAGTGTTTCTCTCATGTATTTTGTGGCACCTTGATTGGGTGCATAGACATTTATGATTGTTATTTCTTCTTGTTGAATTGCCCTTTTATTACTATGTAGTGGCCTTCTTTATCTCTCAAAACATCCCTGCATTTAAAGTCTATTTTATCTGAGATTAATATTGCCACACCTGCTTTCTTTTGGCTGTAGCTTGCATGAAATATTTTTTTCCATCCTTTCACTTTCAGTTTCTTTGTGTCCCTGTGTCTAAGATGAGTCTCTTGTATGCAACATATTGATGGTTCATATTTTTTGATCCATTCTGCCAATCTATATCTTTTAATTGAGGAGTTTAATCCACTTACATTCAACATTATTTCTGTGAATTCATTTCTTGAATCGGCCATCCTATCCTCTGGTTTTATGTTTGTCAGATGTATTTTTTCCCTCTCTTTCTCATTGTCCTTTAATGAACCAATATTGAATCTCTTTAATACTTAAACTTTCTCCATCTCTCTCTCTCCTTTCTTTGTTTCTCTGTCAGTAGGGCTCTCTTTAGTATGTGAAGTAGGGCAGGTCTTTTATTAGCAAAATCTCTCAGCATTTGTTTGTCTGTGAAAAATTTAAGCTCTCCCTCAAATTTGAAGGAGAGCTTTGCTGGATAAAGTACTCTTGATTGGAAATTTTTCTCTCTCAGAAGTTTAGTTATGTCCTGACACTGCCTTCTCGCCTCCATAGTGGCTGCTGAGTTGTCACTACTTAGTCTTATGTTGTTTCCTTTGTATGTGGTGAATTGCTTTTCTCTTGCTGCTTTCAGAACTTGCTCCTTCTCTTCAGTATTTGACAGTCTGATCAGAATATGTCTTGGAATGGGTTTATTTGGATTTACTCTATTTGGAGCTCACCAGGCATTTATGCTTTGTGTATTTATATTGTGTAGAAGGTTTGGGAATTTTTCCCCAACAATTTCTCTGAATACTCTTTCTAGACCTTTACCCTTCTCTTCGCTTTCTGGGACACCAATGAGTCTTACATTTGGATGTTTTATTTTATCTATCATATCCCTGAGGTCCATTTCGAGTTTTTCAATTTTTTCCCCATTCTTTCTTTTGTTCTTTCATTTTCCATTCTGTGGCCCTCGAGGTCACTGATTCATTGTTCAGCTTCCTCTAGTCTTGTATGAATATCCAGAATCTTTTTAATTGGTCAACAGTTTCTTTTATTTCCATAAGATCATCTACTTTTTTATTTACTCTTGCAATTTCTTCTTTATGCTCTTCTAGGGTCTTCTTCATGTCCTTTATATCCTGTGCCATGCTCTTTTTCATGTCCTTTATATCCTGTGCCATACTCTTGTTGTTCATCTTTAGTTCTTTGATTAATTGCTCCAAGTACTGTGTCTCCTTTGATCTTTTAATTTGGGTGTTTGGGTTTGGGTTCTCCATATTGTGTTGTTTTATCATGTGCTTTAAATTTTTCTGTTGTTTTTGACCTCTTCACATTTGCTGAACTTCACAGGGTTCTTTTAGGATATGTAGGATTATTCGAAAACTAACCTCTAATTTGTCAGATCTATAGCTTGGTGGCATATACTTTCTCTAACTAACCAGCAGATAGTGTTTGTGAGTCACCTATTCCCCTCAAGTCAGTTCTCCCCAACTTTATCCTTGTGGTGTGTGGGGGTCTGGTTCTTGTGGGGTCCAATTGGTGCACCAAGTTTGGGTGTGTTGTTGGTGCTGTCCGCCCTGAATGTGGGGCATGTGTCTGAGCAGTTAGGGAGGGAGGACAGCTTTAGTAATCAAACATCCCAGGTGTTCCTGAAGATTTAAGGCTGTTGCAAGAGTCTAAAACTTCCATTCAGTCTCACCACAGATTGCCTTTGCTGCTGACCCACAAGTCCTTGGTATTGGCGTATGGTCCCTGGGATTTCTGAGTGGGTCCCTCTTCTAAGCCATGCCCTTCTAGGGCCTCTGCTGAGGGAAGGCTGTGCTACGTCAAAAGTGCGCGCTGTCTCTCAAGGAAAGTTCCGGGCTGCTGGGCCATGCAGGGGTGTTCCCAGCCTGCTGTAAGGATGACTGTATGGGGCATGTTAATTTCCCTCTTTTCACATGGCTCCATCTTCCCAGCTCCAGGACAATTAGCTGTGGATGCACAACAGGCTACTGTCCACGCCCAATATTGTGGCTTGTGCATGTGATGCTGGAAACACTTCATGTTACACTGGGTTTTTTTTTTTTGGCGAGGCTCTGGGCTTTGGCGCTGGCACTAGGCAGGAGCATTCCCAGCCTGCTGGGAAGATGGCTGCAAGGGGCATGGTTAGTTTCCCCTTTTTTCTCACCTCTGCCTTCCTCGCTCTGAGACAATCAGCAGCAGGCGCATGAAAGGCTATCTTCCATGTCAAATATTGAGGCATTCGCACAGCCCATTACTGCCGTGCTTCACTGTATGGTTCTTGCTGCCGTATCTGCGGCTGCTTTTGGGTTTTTTAAAAAAGAACTAGTCTGCCTCCAAACACCAAGCTATGGTTTCCCCATACTGCAGCATGGCTGCCAGATATTCAGCAGGCTTACTCACTCGTTTCAGAACACAGACTCCCAGTTTCACCAAGTGCGCAGTCCCTGTTGATTTAGGAGACCTTGTCCAGCTGGTGCATCACTGGAACTGGTGTTCTGGGTCACTTTCTGGCTTTTATCTTGTATTTTTCATGGAGGTGTTTTTTTGTCCTGTCTCTCCTAGCCACCATTTTAGGTTCTTTATTAGAGCTCTTTATTTATTCATGTGGTTTTGAGTTACTGTCTAGTGTCTTTTCATTTCAACCTGAAGGACTCCTTTTAGTATTTCTTTTAAAGCAGTTTTGCTAGTGCCAGTGTTCTGGTACATATGTCTTGGAATGTCTTATTTCCTTCTTCATATTTTCATATTTGAAGGAGTATAGTTTTGCCAGCTGTAGCATTCTTGGTTGACAGTCTTTTACTTTCAGCACTTTGAATATGTCATCCCATGGCCTTCTGGCCTCCATGGTTTACATTTAGAAGTCAACTATTATTCTTATTATGAATCCCTTGTATATGATGAGTTGTCCTTTTTTCCCCCTGCTTTTAAGATTGTCTCCTTGCTTTTGGCTTTTAACAGTTGGATCATGATATATAACTATAGATCTCTTTGAGTTTATTCTATTTGTAGTTGAGCTTCTTGGATGTATAAATTAATGTCTATTATCAAATTTGGGACATTTTTGTCTCATTTTTTCAGATTTTCTGTCTGCTTCTTTTTTCCTATTTTTCTGGAACTCTCATTATGTGTATGTTTGTATGCTTGATCCAATAGGTGTCTGAGGCTCTGTTCATTTTTCTTTGTTCTCCTTTTTTTCCTATTTTCAGAGTGGGTAATCTCAATTGGTTTTTCTTCAAGTTTGCAGATTCTTCATTCTGCCTCATCAAATCTACTAATGAGCCCTTCTAGTGAATTTTTCATTTTATTTATTGTCCTTTTCAACTCCATAATTTCTATTTGTTAGGATTTTCAATTGAGAAGAGAAGAAAACTCAATCAAAAGGAGTTTTATTGTCTGGCCATGTGCAGGTGGGCTGAAGCCTAAGAAAATGGCAACAGACCCAAGCCAAGGGACAGAAGGCCCTATAAAGGATGGTTGGTGGGAAGTTCTTTGTCCAGGGAAGGGGAGGCTGGCAGATCTAGGTGTACAGTTTCTTAGTGGCTACTTTTGGGCTTTGGGGAAAGTGGGTAGTTGGCAAGTTTCCGTTGGCTGATTTGAAAGCAGGGGCTTGGAAGCAGGCAAGTTTAAACTTTTAACATTCAGGATTCCTAAGGGTGGGGGTGGTGGCTTATTGCAGACCTGCAGGGTTCCTAGGGCACAGAGGGGCAGTGGCTCTATCACAGAATTCCTAAGGGTGGTGGTGGGGTGAGGGCCCAGGACCTAAAACTAACACTATTTGGTTCTTTTTCTAAAAATATAATTTATGTCTCTTTATTGATATTTTTTATTTGGTGATATATCATTCTCATACTTTCCTTTAATTGTTTAGACATGGTTTTGTTCTTTGAATATATCTTAAACAGCCTATTTAATGTCATTGTTTATGAAGTACAACATTTGTGCTTCCTCAAGGACAGTTTCTGTTGATAGCTTTGTGTTCTGTGTATGGGTCATACTTGATTGTTTTCTTTAAATTTCTTGTAATTTTTGACTGAAAACTGGACATTTTAAATGATACAATGTGACATTTTTGGAAATCAGATTCTCTTTTCTCTCCAGTGTTTATTGTTGTTACTGTTTCTGTTGCTATATTCTTTGTTTTGTGTGGCCATTGAAGTCTCTGCTCAACTATTTTAGTAGTCAGTTAATGGTTGGCGAGATATTTCATTAAATATTTGGAAACAATAAGTCTCTCAATCTTTTCCAGTGGGTTCTATGTACCTATTTGGGCATGCCCTCAATTTTCAGTCATGCAGCTGCATCTCTGCTTTAGTTTTCACTTCGTGCTTGCCCCGAGCCTCAATGTCAGCCTGAGGTGAGAGCTTAGGACCTTCTCATATCTTTCCTGATCATATGCTAAGCCCTGGACGTGCCCACAGACCTAGGAATATGAGTGGCCTTCTAAATACTCAAGAATTTGTTGGAGCTTTTCACAGCCTATGGACATCTGCTTCCTCAGCTTTTCCTTTTAAGTTTTTTTTTAGCCTATTGTTTATCCCAACTGTTACTCACTGCCTCAGGCAGCCACGAAGTTAAACAATTGCCTCTAATTGATTTTGACATAATTTACATGGGGAAAGGCTTTTCATAGTGACTGAGCTCTAGTCAGGGCAAACAGAGAGAGCCTCACAGGTGGAGTCTTCCAGGAAACTGTCAGGTTAAATAATGATAATTTTCTGGGAATGAAGCTTTGAAGGTGCTCCAACCCTGTTCTGCCTCTCTGGTGGCTTCCATGCTGCTGATTTCACTGTGATTGTGGGCTGTTGGTTTTCAATGGTACCTCAGAGCTTGGGCAGGAATGGGCATAGTTCAAGTATAACACCACAAAATTGCTATTCTTATCAAGATTCATTACTTTTTCTTGAATAAATGCTTCCCAGATTGCTGCAAGTTTTCTTTTTAATTTGTAGATTTCTGAAAATTTTGATTTTGATAATATTTAACAGTTTTCTCATTGCTTTTATAGAGAGAATTTTCAAAGATCCTTCCTCCACCATTTTTGCTAATATCCCCATAGTAGATATTCTTGAATAAATGGTTCCTAATTTCTTCTTTGGTCAATTTCCAGAATGTTTCAGTGGTTGTTTTTGCCAATTTTGTCCAGTTTTTTTTAGGAGAGAAGTTTAGCCAAGCTCCTCACATAGCCACTCTGGTAGTCCTGCCTCTCCAACTTAGAATTTAGTGTTCAACTAAACTATAAATCCACTCAAGATATAGAGAAACAATATTTTTACACATACAAAGGCCAAAAAGGTTTCCCACCCGTAAACCCCCACTAAATAAAGTATTAAAGGCTATACTTCAGCAAAATGAAAATCATATCTGGCAGGAAGCGAGGCATTGGATAGAAAGAAAAATGATAAATGCCAAATTCTTTATCACTGAGCAATAGTGACAGGAAGTAGGGGACTTTTAATGAGATACTGATTTTTTCTCAAGCCTGTTGCAGCTAGTACCATATCTTTGTTTCAGTATGGTATAAAAATTTTGTTATGATCATATCTAAACATAGTTAGGATGTTGTGTGGTAATCCCATGTTATAAGAGTCCTTTTAGTTAAAAGTAATAATTCTCCTCATGTTTAACAGAGGGAAAAGTATTTCTGAATAACAAAGCCTTTGTGTTTAACAGGTGAGAGGAATGACTTGTGCCTCCTGTGTACATGAAATAGAGTCTACTCTCACAAAACACAGCAGAATCTTCTACTGCTCTGTGGCCCTGGCAACCAACAAAGCACATATTAAATATGATCCAGAAATTATTGGTCCTAGAGATATTATCTATACAACTGAAGTAAGTGCTAAGACTGCATTGTGTGTTCTTCCATATTCAATCAGTGCTCTCTTGAATAAGTTCTCTTGAATAAGTTTTGCATAGGAGAGAATGAAAAAAAAAAGTTGACTCTCTTGAGTACTTCACACAAGATCTGTCTCAACATTTGATCAAAATGTGTCTGCATTTTTTTCTTGTACTTTGTCAGGAAGAGTCAGAGGAACATTGACACTATTAATCAGGAACAGGTTTATGTTAGAACTGCGTATGATTTACTACTACCTGTAAATCATTTATGGGTGTTTAGAAAATGGACAAAAGTTAGGTGTAATTGGTTATGACTAAGAGTCATTCTAATCATTAAGAAAGTGAAGCATTCTGCTAGATGCTTTATTGTTTTTTAGGTCAAAGTAAATGTCTTGTTTTTACATTAGAGTAAAAAATTTTAAAGTCAAACCCTTTTCTTTATGACAGACTCATCTTGTGTTCTTCAGTAAATCTTAGGTGGTAATTCATGTGAAATGCTTTAAAAGCTTCAATGTGGTACAAAAATGGTGTAATGATCTTATTTAAAGCTGCTAATAGTTCAGATAAGATTCCATTAGTATTGACAACAATACCATTGACATCTTTGTGAAGCTAACATTATGAGTATCTGTTAGGTGGCAGTTACCAAGATCACAAAGCTTCAACTTTTAATTTAATTCTCACAGTATCCCTTAAAATTAGTGTAGTTACCTTCATGTTGGGGGAGAGGAAACTGAGGAGAACAGAAGTTCTAAATCCAGGCTGGCTCTTTTCACTGTGCTACACTGCCAACTAATGTAAGATGACAGCATTTTCCCTCATAGTAGAAAATATATTTTGCTGTCTATGCTCACGTGAGTCTTACTTAAGTATCATTTCCTTTTTATACTTTGTTTTATTGGGGAAAATAATTTTTATTCATGTTCTTTTTCTGAGAGAACAAGAGTAAAGACTGCATATACAAGTTCTTAAATAATGTGTTTTGTATGGTACTAGCATTAAAGCCTATGATTCAGTATTCTGTACCTTGTTCAAGGTGTATGTGTGTTTATGTATACATATATATGTGTGTGCATGTATATCAAAGCTAATTTTTTAAAAACTGGCATATGTTAATATTAGTAGATTTTGCTTGTCTAAATGTGATAGTCATTGTTTAACTGCTGAATTTTGTCTTTATTTAGGTCATCAAACACTCTGTCAGTCTGACCAAGGAACAGATTCTGCTTGTTTCTAAAATTACTTATTAGAGACTATAGTTATCTCTTGATATAATTATAACCCCTACTAAGGAACACTGACCTTGAATCATTAGTTTAAGAACAGTAGGACAGACATTAACTAGAGTTGAGAAAATATTACAAAGGTAATTAAGAGCAGGAACCACATCATCATCTTTGTATTCCCCAGAGTGGCTTGCACTCAGTAATTGAACTGAATTGTTCTTAATTACAATACCATGACTTAGAATTCCTTTATGTAATATTTATACATTCAATGAAATAATATTTTTCTCATAATTTCCTTAGAATTTAGGTTTTGAAGCTTCTTTGGTCAAGAAAGATCTATCAGCAAATCACCTAGACTATAAATGAGAAATAAGACAGTAAGTACTTTTGGGGTGTCAGTAATAAACAAATTTTGGCTTCTCATTACAAATTTAATATCCTGATAGAATGACAGTTTTTACAGTATCATACTGAGTGGAGTGGTGATAACTTACTGTTTTTCTCTATAATATGTAAAGTCTTTAACTATAAGCTACTTACTAAAAGGATTTTTCTTTTATTATTTTTTTATATAAGATGGAGGCGGTCCTTCCTTGTGAGCCTGTTTTTCTGTATTCCTGTAATGGGGCTGATGATATATATGATGGTTATGGACCACCACCTTGCAATTCTTCACCATAATCAGAACATGAGTCAAGAAGAAATGATCAACATTCATTCTTCCATGTTCCTGGAGCACCAGATCCTGCCAGGATTATCCATTATGAATTTGCTGTCCTTTTTATTGTCTGTACCTGTTCAGGTAAGTGAAATGTTAGGAAGCATATTTGTTAATAAAGAAAATAGCCAAAATGTGGCAGGCAAGCTTATTTTTAACTGAAAAACAAGTATGAGCCAGAAGTCCGATCATTTTTTGCTGGATGCTTTACAAAAATAATCTTAAACTGAATAGTTAGTTTAAAGTAGATAATAGATTCCATTTAACCTCTAAGAATATTGTTTAATGGCAAAGCAGGGAACAAGTGTTCAAAGTTTTTGGATTTGATATTCATGTCTGCTACCATATATGACTTTATATATTTTATTTCTCCCTGGCACTTCAGTTCATAACTTTCTGAATGTTTTGATCCTTTCTTTTGGGATAAACATTTTACTGTAGAACACTTCCTTCTAATAAGTCTATTCCTTTATCTTATCCCTGTGAAAGGAAATAGTGATTTTAAAAACATCTTAGTATGTTTCTCTATATTAGTGAAAAATAAGCTTTCCAAGTATGTTTACCAACAAAAACAGCCAACAAATCCTATAGCTTGTGATATACCACTTAGGTTTAATTTTGGCAAAGTGGAGGTGAGTTTTGTATAGAAAATCCTTGTCAGAAGAATGTAATTATTTTCCTAGTTCTTGTTTCTGCTAACATCAAAAAGAAAAATCCAAGAACCGTCTAACTTTCTCTGTATTATGGAATATCCATTGGATCATAGAAACAGCCCCAAGGCATGAAAACAGAAGATCCTGTGGAGCAATTTAAATCCCTTGCTCTTCACACATACACACATGCTAAAATACAAACACTGTTGTTTAGCTTAAAATCTCTCCTTAATGTTTATGGATTAGTTAAAAGCCAAAGGACGTTAATACTGATACTATATCTTAGCTACTGAAGTGTATCTGTGAATTTTACCATTTTAAAAAATTCAGTGATTACTGTTCATATATTGCAGTTTTTCGGAGGCTGGTACTTCTAAATTCGAGCTTACAAAGCACTGAAGCATAAGACTGCGAATATGGATGTACTGATTGTGCTAGCAACCACCATTGCTTTTGCCTACTCTTTGGTTATTCTTCTGGTTGCAATGTATGAGAGAGCCAAAGTGAACCCTATTACTTTTTTTGACACACCTCCTATGCTATTTGTGTTTATTGCATTAGGTCGGTGGCTGGAACATATAGCAAAGGTAAAGTAAGAAAAGTGACATTTGTTAAAATATTTTGTAGATATATAACCATAATAGTTTTCTAGATAATTTATTGGAAATGTATGTTGATTTATGTGGTTAACCATTTACTGAAAGAATATTTTTTGTTTTGGTGACATTTTAGTTAAATATCCCTTTAGATGGTTTGCCAAATATATGGAATTAATACTGCAGATAGAACTGTATGTCCATGCTATTTTAAGAGAGAGAGACATTTGAAAAGTACGTGTCATTTATTTATCTTGTATCACATTAGTAATTGAAAACTTGATGTGACAATATAGGTTTTAAATAATGTTGAAAAAATTCACCCATCATCTCCTGCTGTAATGTAAATTACTTTCTAATCCTTTACTTTATGTTCTACATACCTTTACTTTATAGAATTTTTCAAACATAGTATACATACCACTTTGAACCCCAACACTATAAAGTTTTTCCATGTTTTTTATACTCTAGATAATTATTTGATATTTCTGAATAATATTCTGTCAAATCAATGTTCTGTAATTTCTTAAACCATTCCGGTTTTGTTCTGAATTAGATTTTTCCCAATTTGTTTTATTTTAGGTAATTCTGCATTGAACACATTCATGTCTAACAGTAATTTCTATTGCACTGGTAGTATATTAGTATAAATTACAAAGTACATGATTACTGGATTAAATGACATAAATCTTTCTATGGCTCATGATACAAGTTTTGACAATTTTACAGGGCCCACAAGAGTATGTCAGTGAACTAGTTTTACTACAACTTCATCAGCATAGAGTAATATCTAAACTCTTACTAAATTAGTAGGTATTAAATGGTATTTAAGGGTTGTTTTAGTTTGCATTTCTCCCATGAATATTTTTCTGTACATTGGGTATTATTTCTGCTTAAATGAATTGCCTATTCATGTTCTTTGCCTGTGTATCTATTGGATTCCTGATATTTTTCTTACTAATTTAAATTATTCTTTATAAATTACACCTAATAATACTTTTTTATATTTTATGTACTTCATAATTTTTAAGTGAAAATTTTTCTGATGAACAAATGTATTTCCTAAAGCTGTTTTTTAGGGGATAAATGCTAAAGGTTGTATCTGTTTTTTAGTTAAGACCTAAACTTTTTCTTCCTTAGGATTGTCAACATGTTTGTTTTAATTTATAGGGCAAAACTTCAGAGGCTTTTGCAAAGTTAATTTCACTACAAGCTACAGAAGCAACTATTGTAACCTTTGACTCTGATAACATCCTCCTGAGGTATTTGGTCTTGGTTCTTACCCCTTCTCCTTTTTTAACCTCGTACAAAAAATTTCAAATACACATAGAAGTAGAGAGAAGAGTATAATGAACCCATATGATTTATCTCCTAGATTCAGCAGTTATCCACTTTTTGCCAAACTTATTTCATCTATCCATTTTTTCTTTTTTTCTGTTGTTGCTGTGGTATTTTAAAGCAAATCTCAGTCATATCATTTTACCACTAAGTATTTCTGTAGTATCTCTAAAAAATAAAGACATACTTATATAATTACAAAACCATATTGTACCTAAGAAAGTTAACAGTAATTCCTTAAAATCATCTAATACTCAGTCCATATGAATACTTTTCAAATTGTCTCCAAAATGTTTTTTTAAGCCTCTTTGTTTGAAATAGAATTCAAACAAGGTCTGCTCATCATTGTGTTTGACTATCATGTCTTAGATCTCTTTTAATCTAGAACAAACATTTCTCTCTCTCCATACAATTGGCTTCTTGAAAAAACTTCTATCAGTTGTCCTGTAGAATGTCCCACAGTCTGAATTTGTCCCCTTGCTTCCTTGCAAACACTTTTTCTATAACTCCTGTGTAAACTGGAAATTAGAGTTAAAGGTTTGATTAAATTTAATTCTTTTGTGTTTCTAATTTTTATACTCATAAATTGCTCAGGCAACTTTAAACCATAACTAAATTGTTCAGTTAAATAAAACCCATTACATTATTTTAAAACTTTCATGTATTCATTTAGTGACTACTCAACAAATACTTAGAGTGTCTCCTTTGTACCAGGTACTATACTGTCCATCAGCAATGAACAGATCCAGCATAGTTCCTAGCTTACATGTTGGTACTAGCTTCCATTGGTAGTAATCATAGAGCTATATGCTCTACATGAACTAAGAAGAGTGGATTGAGAGAACAGGGTGAGAAGCATATTGTCATGATGCTTTACATGTTAACTTATTTCCAGGGAAGAACAAGTGGATGTGGAACTTGTACAACGTGGAGACATGATTAAAGTGAGCCCAGGAGGCAAATTTCCAGTGGATGGTCATGATATTGAAGGGCATTCTATGGTAGATGAGTCCCTCATCACAGGTATGTTCTTTCAGAGGATTATGATATGAAAGTGAAATAAATCCAAATTATTAATGAAAAATGGCTGTGAAGAGTAAAGAACTTTTTGTGGAACCTATGCAATCAGTAAGTTGTGAGCAAAGAGGGCATGAGTTATTTTTCTGTATTAAATCAGTCTCCTCAGATTTAATTTGTGGTTTTAGCTATGCTATAGAAGATTTGTTTCACTTAGGGTTGTTAATTCCTAAAATGTATAACCAAAGGAAGTTGTCTTAGTCTGCTGTAGAGACTGATAAACTTTGACAAACCTTCCTGGGCAAATAGCTATTCTGTCTTTCTACCCTAAAGATTGGTCTAGTCTGAGCTGGGATACAACTCCAAGTTTTCCACATCAGAATCTGCCTTAAGAGAGTAGGCCTAGAGTAGCATTAGAGATCTTGGATAACTAAGGCCAATCTGGAGTAGAACCCAAATAATACCTTTCCTACCTCAAACCTTAGGATAGACCCACAAGAGACTCAGATTATGAACTATGTGGAAAAATATTTTAGGACTCTGTGTTTCTCAATAGGGGCACTATTGCTAGTTTGGATGGGACAACTTTTAGTTCTAGCAAACTGTCTTGTAGATTGCAGTACATTTATTATCCCTGACCACAGCCCACTAAATTCTAGTGACAGCATTCCATACCTCCCAGTCATTATTACAAATGAAAACTAGCTCCCACATTTCCAAATGCTCCTTGGGAACAGGCTGAGAACTAATGATGTAGATCTAGGGTAGAACTCCTGAAGTATCTCCGAACAAGAACTAATAACATATTAGGTTTTTCCAGTTTGAAATATGTATCCCTGGGTTTGACCTAGAGCTGATATAAGAATAAAGGGAGAGGGCAACTTTCATTTAGGATTTGTCCAGGTTCAATTTCATCTAGTAAGACCCTCCTTTCTAAATATTTTTGACAATTAACAAATAGCAACATGTTTCACAATGGTGTTCATATATGTTTCGTAAATCTATCTTTACCCCTCATACAGGGGAGGCAATGCCTGTGGCTAAGAAATCTGGCAGCACAGTGATCGCTGGTTCCATTAACCAGAATGGGTCACTACTAATTCGAGCAACCCATGTTGGAGCAGACACTACCCTTTCTCAAATTGTAAAACTTGTGGAGGAGACACAAACTTCAAAGGTAATTTAACTCCTAGGAGAAACAGAAAGTATTTTCTTTAAAGCCCTTTCAATATCCATCTTGATCTAGTTTTTACATGTTCCTTTGATTAATTTCATTTGCATTAGTATGGAGTTTATTAAAATATTTCTGTTTGTGCTCAGTACCAAATATACTCTATATTCAATATCAGTAAAGGTCACTTTGATATACATATTATTATTTTTAATTGTAGGCTTCTATCCAGCAGTTTGCAGACAAACTCAGTGGCTACTTTGTTCCTTTTATTGTGATTGTTTCCATTGCTACCCTCTTGGTTTGGATTATAATTGGATTTCTTAATTTTGAAATTGTGGAAACCTACTTTCCTGTAAGTAACTTGCAAGAACTCTTTACCATGTGCAAAACAGTCTGTGAATCTCTTGCATAAATAATTAAGTGGAATATAATTTACTAGTATGTTTAATGGATTGGAGAAGGAGGGTGATAAGAAAAACATTGACATTTCTGTAAGTATAAAAGGCTTCTTTTAGGAAAGACAGTTTTTTTTTCTATTATGATTTGTGATTTTCCAAAAACAAGTACTGAACTTTTACATTTTAAACTTAGTCTCATTTCCAGCATGATTTTGCTTTCAAAAGGGACTATATGATATATTAAAGAAAAACCTCGGTATCTCAGCTCTGCCGCTTATATCAGTGTGATCTTAGGTCACTTAATTTCTCTCTGAGCTTCAGTTTCCTCATCAATAAAATGAGTTCCCCATTCTGCATAACTTGCAGTTGTCATGAAGGTTAAATAAGATAATAAATTAGAAAGACTTGGTTATTTATTAAATGCTTTATAAATATAGGATAGTATTATTGCCTGCTCATCTAGTTCCACTATAGTCTTTAAAGTATGGTGCAGTAAAATGGTAATAATTAGCCGAGCTAGACATCGGCCTCAAATTAGACATATACCTTTAAGTCACTTAACTTCTCTTATTCTGTTTTCTCATCTGTAAAATAGGGATAATAACTAAATTACAGAATTGGAGGTAGTGTAGATGAAAGCATGCAACATACATTAAAACATACACACATGACAAATATGAAATTGTAAGATTAGATATCTACGAAAATCCCTTCCAAATCCGTTTCTATATAGATATATAACTCTAAGATGAACACTTAGTTTAATTTAGGTATTTGAAAACTTAGTAAGAACCCAGTACTGTAAAACCATTACTACTAAGAAAGTCTTACTTTGTTGTGTTTCTCCATTTAAAAAAATGCTATGCTGTATCACTTTTTCAAACTGTCCCTTTAATTACAGAACAAGTAGAATCGTAACAACTATACATCTATTTCATGTTATGGTCATTAGTGTAATATAAAAAAGTTTCTTTAAACAATTTACATTCTTTAAGTACATATTGAACAAGAATATGTACTTAAACATATTTTGTAATGTGTGTCCTACAGGAATTTTTCTCATGAGTTCAGATCTTAGTAAATTTCCTCTAAAAATATCAGTCATTATTTACCCACATGAGAAAGTACTCAATGTCACTGAGAACTTAACTAGCAGTTCACATTGTTACATCCAGAGTCATTTTTTGGAATGTGATTAAGCTCCCTTTGCATGATGTGATCTTTTTCACTGTCTTTAAAGAATTGTGTGACAGGCAGATTCCTGATCTTAATGTACAGTGTTACTGAGATTCAGAATTCTGTTTGTTCAGGATCGTATTTGAGAATTATGTCCCATGTTTGTAGCTATCCTGAAAATCCCTAATAAAAGCACTTACTCTCAAAATGGGGCAAACAAAAAAGGCTCCGAATTTTATGTTCCCTCTATTCACTCTGTAATTTGTAACTCTGGAATCAGCAAAAATGAAATGTTGCTTTTAGGACTATGACATACTTCCCAGTTAAGTCACAGTTTCTTCATAGAAGAAAAAAAGTGTTTTCTTGCTAGCTGCTAAAACACAATTTGGAAGCTAGGCAGGATGTGTGTGACTTCAAAATTGTGGTTTTATTTAAGTAGGGTTAGGCTTTGTTTTGTTTTGTACAGCTCTAAAGCAATAACCAAAATTTATGCCTCTCTTTTAAAGGGCTACAATAGAAGTATCTCCAGAACAGAAACAATAATACGCTTTCCTTTTCAAGCCTCTATCACAGTTCTGTGTATTGCATGCCCCTGTTCTCTGGGACTGGCCACTCCAACTGCTGTGATGGTTGGTACAGGAGTAGGTGCTCAAAATGGCATACTAATCAAAGGTGGAGAGCCATTGGAAATGACACATAAGGTAAGAGAGTCCCCAGGAACTAAAAATTGCCCCATCCAAACTAGCAATAATGCCCCTATTGAGAAACAGAGTCCTAAATTATTTTTCCACATAGTCCATAACCTGAGTCTCTTGTGATACTTTCCTGAGGGTTGAGGTAGGACAGGTGTTATTTATGTTCTACTCCAGATTGGCCTCAGTTACTTAAGATCTCTAAGGCCTATCCAGGCCCAGTCTCTTAAAGCAGATCCTGATGTGGAAAATCTGGAATTGTATCCCAGCTCAGACTAGACCCAATTTTTAGGGTAGTAAGACAGAATAGCTATTTTCCCAGGAAAGTTTGTCAAAGTCTATCAGGCTTCTTGTATGTGACTCCACATTTGTATTCTTCGACTACCTCTTGTAATTACAATACAGATTCTTTGTCTGCTACCACTAGTTGACAGTTTAGAGTTATTATTTTGGAAACATAATCCTGTCCTTGATGTCTCTCATATTAATGTTTCCATAAGAGTCTCAATTAAGGCTTCTTACTTCAACTAAAACCATGTTCCTACTAATATAATTGTATTATGAGGACATAAACCATATGCAGATACATATGGTAAACATAGAACACAGCTTAAAATAAATTTGGAACCTCATCTAGCCAGTGAATATAGGCTATTAATTTTTACAGTAATTTAAAATTTTGAGATAATTTCAAACTTCGATTTTGCATAGTCATTTAGCATAATTAAGTAGTTGAACATTCGCAGAGGAGTATTAGCTATAACTAAGCATATTTCTTCCCTGATTCTCCCTTTCTTGTGCCTTCTAAAGACAGTGAATAGGTTAGCTTATTAAACAACAAGAATTCCTGTATACCTTTATTCATAGTTCCCTGTTTATTTTCATTTTGCCCCATTTCCTTTACCATTTTCTCTCTCATTCTCTCTCCCTCTCCGTCACGCATGCATGCTTTCTCTCTCTCTCTCTCTCTCTCTCTCTCTCTCTCTCTCTCACACACACACACACACACACACGTTTTTCCTGAACTATTCAAGAATAGGTGCAGTTTTCAGACCCCTTTCCTAAGAACCCGGATATTCCCTTATATAACCACAGTATTATCAGAATCAAGAAATTACTATTGATACAGCACTGCTATCTAATCTATAGTCCATGCTCCAGTTTCCTTAATTATCTCAGTAATGTTCTTTATAGCTATTTTTCTCTTATACTTTGCATTTAGTTGTCACATCTCTTTCATCTCTGCTCCCTGGGCTATTCATTTCTCAGGGTTCTGAGAGGTGACTATATTGTTTTACTGGTTTGCTAAAGCTACCAAAATGCAATATACCAGAAATGGAGTGGCTTTTTCAATGGGTATTTATCAGGCTGCAAATTTACAGCTCTGAGCCCATGAAAATGTCCCAAATTAAGGCATCAAGAGGTAGATACCTTCTCGGAAGAAAGGCCGATGGCATCTGGGTTTCCTCTGTCACATGGGAAGGCACATGGCCGGAGTCTGCTGGTCCTCTCCCAGGCTTAGCTTCTGGTTTCCGTGTCTTTTTCCAAAATATCTCTGGGCTTCTGGCTCAGCTCCTGTGGGTCCTTGCTTCTCCCAGGGGCAAACTCTGGATTATATATCTTACCTTCTTTCCAAAATGTCTCTCTCACATTCTCTCTTAGCTTCTCTGGGGCAAACTCTGAGCTTCATCTCTTAGCTTAGCATCTCCAAATGTCTTTGTTTCTGCATCTCCAAGCATCTGGGTCTGTGTTGGCTCTCAGCTCTCTGTCTCTCCCTGAGTTCTCTGAAGGACTCCAATAAACTAATTAAGACCCACCTTGAATGGGTGGGGTCACATCTCCATGGAAACAACCTAATCAAAAGAGCCCACCCACTATAGGTGTGACCCCACAAGAGTGGATTAAAAGAATGTAGTCTTTTATGGGATACATAACAGATTCAAACCAGCACAATTCTCTAATTCCAGACTCTTCCTTTTTCCTATCTGGGCTATGTTTCCGTCATTGGTTCCCTGAGCTGTCTCTTCTCACTGCAAACTTCTAAAGTAGACCCAATTTAACCAAAGCAACCCAGTAGGTCTTAGCTGATGCCCACTTCAACTTGGTTACTTACCTTTGCTCTTATAGTCATCTGCCTGTTGCCCAGATCTTCCCTATGGATCTTATCATTCAGTAGTATTGAAAGCCTTTCTGTTTTCCCTGGAGATTCTAGAGGCATCTCTTAATTACCTATTAACAGTCAAGCCCTTAACAATTAACTCTAGTTTTTTAACATATTCCCTTGGTCATTTAGCATGATTAAACAGTTGAGCATTTGCAGGGGGTAGAATATTAGCTATAACTAAGAGTATTTGTTTCCTAATTCTCCCTTCCTTTTTGTCCTTCCAAAGACAGTCAGCTTATTAAGAAACAAAATGGTAATCTGTTTGCCATAGTAATTCTTTTTCTCATTTCTAGAAAGGTAAGGGTAAAGATTATCAAGTTATATAGATGCACTATATTTTAATTTTCTTACAGGTAAAGGTAGTGGTATTTGATAAGACTGGAACCATTACCCATGGAACCCCAGTAGTGAATCAAGTAAAGGTTCTAGTGGAAAGTAACAAAATTTCACGCAATAAAATCCTGGCCATTTTGGGAACTGCTGAAAGTAACAGTGAACACCCTCTAGGAACAGCAGTAACCAAATACTGCAAACAGGTACGTTTTCCCCTTGTTTGTTAATGTAGTCATCTCCTCTAGGAATTACCCAAAAACCCTATCCAAGTATAAGCAATAGAAGGCCAGACAGGTGTTTGACTATGATTTACATATGGCTGGTATGAGGCTAGAGAGACTTGTATTTTCTCTTTTAATTTTATAAAATATCTTAGTTTCTTCATACATGAAAGTTGAACGATGAAAACAGAAATTTACTGTAATCCTACCACATGGATAACTCCTGTTGACATAAAAATTAATAATAAAAGTAATACGAAAAAGTTAGGGTAGTCACTGCCTAGACACCCCTGAAGATCGAGAAAATGATTAAATGAGAGAAAGGGTAGCAACAGACAAGATAGGATTTAACAAAGGATTACAAATACTGAATCTTTATACAAATATATATATATTAGATGTTAGGTGTTAGAATGGCTAGAGGGAAATAACTGAAATGGTGAAGCTGTTACCCATAGCATTCTTTGAAATTTGCTCTATAGCTACTCACTAAATTGTACTTTAAAAGTTACCACCTTTCTGTATATGTCTTATATTTCACAATAAAGAAATAACTGAAACTGTGGAACTGTAACCCATAACATTCTTTGAAATTACCCATATAGCTACTTATTAAATCATGCTTTGGAAGTTACTACTTTTTTGTATATATGTTATATATCACAATAAGAAATAACTGAAATTGTGGAACTGTAACCCATAACATTCTTTGAAATTTGCTCCCTATTTGTTAAATTGTACTTTGAAAGTTATCACTCTTCTGTATATATATTAAATTTCACAATAAAATGTATTAAAAATAATGAATAAAAGTCACACATACTTTTGGTAGGAAAATTCAGGTAATTCATACAGTTACATAATGAAAAGTGAAAGTCTCATTCCCCATCACTTTCCGTAATTCCTCTCTACAAAGTTTATCAACTGTTAACCTGTGAACAGCTTTTTAAGCAGCAGCTTTATTGCAATATAATTCACACACCATAAAGTTCATCCTTTTTAAGTGTACAATTCAATAGATTTTAGTATATTCACAACTTGTGCATCTGTCAACAGTTTTTAATGCATATACCAACATGCCTTTTATTTATTCTTTTTAACCCTGCATAGAAAGATCATACAGTGACCACTCTTTGGTACCTTGTTGTTGTTTTAAAAATTTTATTAAATGATTTTCCACATCAGGACATACAGATCTGCCTCACTGTTTTTAATGACTGTATTGTATTATTACTGTATGATTGTTATTTTGTTCTTACAATGTACAGTAAACATTTTTGTCAGCTTTTACAAGTTTATCTGTATGTTAAATGCCTATCAATGCAATTGCTCTATCAAAGGATATATGCAGTTAAATTTTCATAAATATTACCAATAACAAATGATAAACATTGTCAACACCCAAGTGAAAGTTTGTATCAGTTTATATCTTCATCACAAGTTTTAAGAGTGCCCATTTCCCCACACTCTTGGTAACACTTAATTTTTTCCAGTTTAATAAGTGAAAAGTGTTTATTCATTGTTGGTTTGCTTTGTATTTCCTTAATTATGAATAAGGTTGAGCATCAGTTTATTGGCCATTTCTGTTTCTTATCTGTAACCTGTTTGTATCCTTTGCCTATTTTTCCATAGAATTGTTTCTCTTTTCTCACTGAGTTTATAAATTATCACACATTAATTTTAAAGTTAAAATGTAGCAATTTCTACCATTAGTTACCTTTTCTTTATTTGTTCTTTCCTTTCTACGTATTAACTACTACTGACCTGGCTTATTTTTACCCAACTCAAACAGAGAAGATGAAGCTATTAATAGCCACGAAACGATGATAGCCATCTGAATTCTTTGGCTTACTAAAGACACAACATCATAATATTGAGAGCACCCTGGTAACTAAAGGCCCTATTAGCTCTGTTACCCTTTGCTCTGTATTGAATAGGAAATCTAACTTGTCTATAGAGTTAAAAATTTAACTTGTAATTTTCTACTGGATAGGGTAGATAATATTGATAAACAACTTATGTTTTCTTTCCCCAAACATGCTATAATTTTTAGAGTATGGGATTAGAAACAGTGGATTCTGAGGTTCTCGTATAACTTTGGATATGATACTCAGCACTTTATTCCTTCATTCTTATCAAAATCCACTGTAAATTAGGCAATGACTAGTGACAGTTTTATTTGAAATATTTAGTATTTACCAGACATGTAGCATGTGTCTAAGCATTTACAATTAACCAGGAGTAATCTTTGAGCTTGCTGATGGATGACCTTGGATTATTAGAACAGCAGAGGAAATCCTTCTGTTTCTATTTGTTAGGAACTGGACACTGAAACCTTGGGTACCTGCATAGATTTCCAGGTTATGCCAGGCTGTGGTATTAGCTGTAAAGTCACCAATATTGAAGGCTTGCTGCATGAGAATAACTGGAAGATAGAGGAAAACAATATTAAAAACGCATCGCTCTGTCAAATTGATGCAAGTAGTGAACAATCAACTTCGTCTTCCATGATTATTGATGCCCAGCTCTCAAGTAAGCTAATTTTCTTTGTAGTACCTATTATGGGACAGTTATGGACAGATAGCTAACTTTATAACCCTGAACTGTTACATAAGAAACAAAAATTGTCATCATGGTTTCATTCTCTCAAATCAATTCTACCATAGACTTTCTTCACTTCACTCAAGTTCCTAGGGAGCATTTCCCAACTGTGTTCATTGATACCACCATAGGGTGATGAGGTTGAGCTTTAGCTGGTCTTCCATCTTAGTTCAGGAGTTCTTCTATTTCTCACCACAGCTACTCCAAACCTTTTATGTGTTTCACAAGAGTCTATGATCCTCCCTCTAATTCCCTCAGCAAATTACTTTGCTTATTTTCATATGGAAAACTAAGATTGCCAAATGTGTCCTTTCCATTTTTTTTTCCCAGAATTATTCCTCTTTCAGGGGAAGAGATATTCTTCATCTTGCCTAATGAATACCTTCATCTTTGCTCTAGATACACCCTTTCTTGACTCCTTAGGGACCTTGATCTATGTCCCCTAGCTTTTTTATTTTCCATCTCCCCTATATTAGTTCATTTTCCTAAAAGTAAGATGTTTCTTCCATCAAAATATCTGTATTGCTTTCTAGATTATGTCCTATATGTCTTTCTTTTCCTTTATATCTATGCTTCTAGAAAGAGAAGTCTGTGATTGCTGAACTCACTTATTCATTGCACATTCATGTCTCAATTCATTGCAGTCTGGCTTCTGCCCCATCTATACTCCTGAAACTGTTCTTGCTAAGCCCAATGATGATCTTACTCAGTGCCATCTCCAGTGATCAGTCTTCATATTTTATGACCCGCTAAGGCATTGGATAGTGTTGACCATTCCATGCTTCCTAAGCCTCTTTCCTCCCTTGATTTCATGACTACTTTCTCTAGATTCTCTTCTCATTTCCCTGGCTGTCCCTGTTAATTCTACATTGATTCCTCTTTTCTCCTGCTCCCAAATGTTGGATGTTCTCAGGATTTTGTTCTTTGTCTTTTTCTCATTTTGCATACTCTCTCTGTACAGTTTCACTCATGCCCATCACTTCTTCTCCCACCTATAGGATTCTGCTACCACTCCAGAATCCACATTTCCAGCCAAGATGTGTTTTCTGAGCTTCATGTTGATCTATCCATCTCTCCAGAAGACATGATATACTCACCTGTTCTAGCTACTCCCCACTAGTTTGTGCCAGAGTGATTTTGCTAATGTGCAAATCTGACCACATCACTTTCTAATACATTTTATTAAGGTGGTTTATAACCTTTTTTTGAATCATGAACCCTTGGAGGAATGTGATGAAAGCTGTGGACTCACCCCTGAAAAAATCTTTGTTTCAGGAGGTTCAAATATATCCTGACGCCTATCCATGGATCTCTGTTAAGGATCCCTGTTCTAATGGCTCTGTTATCTCCTACAGGACAAAATCCAGTCTTTCTAGACTTTGTTCCATATCTGTTCCTCATAATCTATCTCTTTCCTACCTGTATCACCCACTTTTTCTTTTTCCACTGCTCCACATGTACTCTATTTTCTTTCCATACCGAACTACTTGCAATTCCTCCCTAAATGGTTCCATTTTATTCCTATTTCATCATCTCATTTACTGTTTTCTCTATGTAATATCCTTGTCTGCAGATGGATCTACCTGGGGAACTTATGCTCATCTTTCAAGACCCAACTCAAATCTTTGTTCAGTGAAGACTTTGCTGACTAACACACTCAGGCAGAGCTATTAGCTCTTCTTTTGGAGTCATACCTATACTTCATCTCTGTTATTGTACCAAGCAAACTGCATTATAATTATTTACCTGCCTGTTTCTACTAGACTGTGATTTCTTTATTTATCTGTGAAGTTCCAGTGTCACACACACTGACTTATAGTAAATTTATTCATTTTACTTACTGTGTGTCATGGACTGTTCAAGGCACTAAGGAATCAGCAATGATTACCTCATGGAGCTTACATTCTGGTGAGATAACACAAGACAGTGAGCAAACAAATAAGAAAATGTAGTATGTCACAGATAATGCTATGGAGGAAAATAAAGTAGAGTAAGTATACAGAATGCTCGGAGTATGGGGTACTATTTTATATAGGTTATTCAGGGTAGGCCTCATTGAGAGGGTGGCTTTTGAGCAAAGACCTGAAGAGAGTGAAGGAGAAGGCTATGTGATTGTGACAAAAGTATTCTGGGCATGAGGAATAGTAAGTATAAAAGCCTTGAGATGTGGGAATGTATAACACAGTGAATCCTGTGGTAGACAATGTTTGTGCTTAACTGTACAAATATTAAAAAGTTCTTTCATGAACTAGAACAATTGTGTGATACTATTACAAGGAATTAATAATAGAGGAATATATGAGAAAAATGTACCTCTTGCAACTATGGACTATAGTTAATAGTAATACTTTAATAATCTTCTATCAACTGTAACAAATGGACTACACCAATAATATGGGTCAATAATAGGGGGAGATAAGGGGTATGAGAGAATTTGAGTTTCCTTTTTTATTTTTATTTCTTTTCTGGAGTAATTAAAATGTTCTAAAATTGATCATCAGGTTGTAGGCACAACTGTGTAATCATACTGTGAGCCAGTGGTTGCACACTTCAGGTGGTTTGTATGGTGTGTAAATATATCTCAATAAAACTGCTTTTAAAAGAAAGGCTGAGAAGGGCATATGCTTGGCTTGTTTGAGGAGCAACAAGGATACCAGTATGGCTAGACCAGGATAAATGAGTGGTAAAGGAGTAAGAGATGAGGTCAGAGAGCTTGTGGGGGGACTAGATCATGGAAGGATATTAGGAGGACTTTGGCTTTTACCCTGAGATGGGAAGTGATTTGAAGGTTTTGAGTAGAGGAGTGACAGAATCTGACTTATTGTTTTAAAAATATTACTTTGGCTGCTCTGGTAAAGATGGACTTTGGAGGGGGCAAGGGCAGAAGCAGGGAAATGAGTTAGGGGCTACTGACATAATCCAGATGAAAGATTATAGTGGCTTGGACCAATGTGGTAACAGTAGAGGTACTGGGAAGTGGTCAACTTCTGGACGTGTCTTAAAGGAAGAGCTAACAGATTTGCTCATGAATTAGAATGGGGTATGAGAGAAGCAGGAATCAAGAATTATGCCAAGGTTTTGGCCTAAGCAATTAGAAAGATGGTGTTACCATTTAAATAAGGTGGGAAAACTGCAGTAGTGGCAGTATTGGAGAGAAGATCAGGAGTTCAGTTTTGGATATGTGAAGTTTGAGTGCCTATTAGACATCCAAGTGCAGATGCCATAAAACTGAAAATACCAAGTGAGCAGTTGGCTTCACAAGTCTGGAGTTCAAGGAAATAGACTGGGTAGTAGATACAGATTTCAGAGTCATCTGTTTATAGACCTGCACTGTCCAATATTGTAGCCACTAGTCACATAAGAATATTTAAATGTAAATTAACTTAAATTGAATTAAATTACGTTCAGCTCTTCAATAATACTAGCCATATTTCAGTGCTCAATAGCCAGTAGCTACTGTATTAAACAGAGCAAATATGAAACATTGCCATCATTGCAGAATGTTCTATTGGACAGCACTATTGTAGATGGTACTTAAAGCCATGAGACTGGATAAGATCCCAAAGGAGTGAGAGTAGATAGAGGGGAAAAGAAAGAGTTAAGGACTGATCCCCAGGGCACAACAAAATTAAGAAATCAAGAAGATGAGAATAGATCAGCAAAGACGACTGAGAAGGAATAACCAGTAAGAAGGTAAACCATAAGAATGTCATATTTTAGAAGCCAAAGCAAAGAGAGTATTTCAAGAAGGTGAGAGTGATCAACTGTGTTAAATGCTGCTAAAAAGGCAAGTAAGGTGAGGACTGAGAATTAACCATTGAGTTAATTAAAGATCACTGGTATACTATATGAACAATTTCCTTGGGGTAATAGAGACAAAGACTTTATTGGAGTGGGTTCTCAAGAGAATGGGAAGATATGAATTGGAGATAGTCAAAAGAGACAACACTTTTAGAAAGTTTTACTATATATATAAACAGATAGATGGGGTGGTAGCATTAAGAGGGTTTTTAAGGTGGGACAATGTACACAGGTTTGTATGCTGATAGGAACAATCTGATAGAGAGAGAAAATTTGATGATGTAGGAGACAGAGGGGAAAATTGCTGGAGAGATAGTCTAGAATAGGCAAGAAGAAGGGGATCTAGTGGGCAAGTGGGGAGGCTGGCCTTAAATGGGAGCAGGAGCAGTTAACCGAAAGGAAGTTAGATTATGTGGACATAGGCAAAGATAGTTGTGTAGATGTGGTAATGAGAGTTTGTGCAAATTCTCTTCTATTTTATTTTTGTAGTAGGAAGTAAAGTCATCACCTGGTATGAGAATGGAGGAGGAACAGTTGGACATTTGAGGGGAAAAGAGGGGTATGAAATAGCCATCTAGAAGCAATGGAGAATGAATGAAGAAATGTAGTAGAATTGCCAGATAACACTAAGGGCCCACTTAAAGTTAGTGGTAGCAGGTTTAAAATGAGAGAAGTCAACATGGTTATGTGCTTTTGTCCAACCACATTTAGCTACTGATGCCCAGTAAATATTTTGAATTTGATTGAATTGTCGTGGAAGGACAAAGGAAAACCTTTGCTGAGAAAGTAACATTTGGACTGGCTCTTGAAGAATCTGATGGAGTTTGCTATTTGGAGAGGAAGGAGAAGGACATTCCAGATGGAGGCAGCAACATGTGCAAAGGCTCAGAGTCATGAGAGAGTAGAGTATGTTCCTAGAAAATCTGAAAATCACTGTTGTCACCTGTGTTCTTTCAAAAATACAAGGTAGTGACTGCAAGGTTAGATGGAAAGAACTTGCTTGTCTCTGATGGAGTTGTTATAAAGATTAAATGAGCTCACTAAATGTTATTTCTGTACTTTCTTTCAGATGTTCTTAATGCTCAGCAGTACAAAGTCCTCATTGGTAACAGGGAATGGATGGTTAGAAATGGTCTTGTTATTAATAATGATGTAGATGATTCCATGACTGAACATGAGAGAAAAGGTCAGACTGCTGTACTGGTGGCAGTTGGTGGTAAGATTTAGTATGAAATGATTCAGTGTCGTGATCTCAGGTACTGTTTTATGTGTATTTTTTTAGATACTTCTGAACTATGAGGGTTATTCAAGAGCAGCTTTAATACAAAGTGAAAATGTTAACAATACGTGCTACTGATTAATTTAAAAATCTGTTGCATTTGCCTGGCTTTATTATTTTCTTCTCTAGCCTACATTTGAAAAAAATAGCTAATCAAGAAATTCTTAAAAACCTAAAAAATAGCATAACATTAAAATAATAGCATAGTAAAATAACATCCATAATCCCATCATGCTAACACAATGTCAGTTTTAATATCATATGTGCCATTCATGTGTTTGTTCTTATAGTAATATTTTTACAGAATTTTATTATTGCACATAATATTTTTAAGTGAGTGCATTTTATTATTTGTAAATTATACCCCCATAAAGTTGAACAGAAATTTCAAAAATCTCTTGTACACATACTGTTTTATTCTGCTTTATTTTACTTAATACATATTTTCTAATTTGCTACATAACTTTATTTTAATGCTGCATTATTTATTAAACTTAAATACCATAATTAATAATTCCTCTGTTGAAAATTTAGGCCATTTTTAATATTTCACTATTATAAATAACACTACAAGAAACATCTTTGAGATTTTGGTTTCTTTTGTTAAATTATTTCTTAGTGTAAATTTTCAGCTGTGAGATTAATGAGTCAACATTTATAATCCTTGCTTAGTATGACGGCAGTATCTTTGAGTTCAGAGAAAAAAGCAGAGAATAACATTTTACTTTTGTTTTTTTAAAATAGAATAAAAGAAATACTTGCAGTGATTTTTTTTTCCCTACCATGAAATGCCATTTTTGTCTCTACCCTTCCCCCACCTTAAAAAGAGAAAAAGTATGAGACTTTTTACTTAAAAAAAAAAAAACAAAACACCCTTTCAGTTTCATTTGCCTTTAAATTAGCTAAAGTGTTTGAGGTTATTGGCAAATACTTCTTTGAGGAAAGAAAAGGGGTCTTTTAGTATCCAGTAAGGACTCTCATTTTCTTATTACTACCCTCATTAGTAACCCCTACTTCAGTCTGTGCGATTCTAATAGCCAAATATGGAGATTTGTTGCAGGATTTGTGGTATAAAGTCTGTGTGGACTCAGATGTTTTGTGTTAAGCAATAAACAACTTAATAAAATTCATTTATTTCTGAAAGTTTAAGTTGGAATATTATTCTGCTTTCTGCATATTTACAACTCTTCTTTTCTGCTGCTACTATACTGGATGAACTGTGTGGGTTGATAGCCATTGCTGATACAGTGAAACCCGAAACAGAATTGGCTGTTCATGTTCTGAAATCTATGGGTTTAGAAGTAGTTCTGATCACTGGAGACAACAGTAAAACAGCTAGATCTATTGCTTCCCAGGTAAATTGGTTTACTTAGTTGTTGGGGTGGGAGTATGTGGTAACCGCCCATACTTCCCATTCTTCATATATATTTTCTTTCTTGTCTTCACACTCTAAAAGAGTTCATATTACCCATTATTTTCATTATCATTGAGTAGCCTTAACTGGTTCCTTAAAGAAGAATTGACATACCCTGCTGGAAGTACTTTGGGCTTTGTGTGTTCCTGTTTTGAGTAAAAAGTTATTTGCTTAGTTTATGGGATTTTTGAGTTTCATCGTATACCAGTTTCTCTTGATGCTTCACCTGAAATGTTGCTCATATTCATCCCCAGGGCTGCCAGCCTAAAACAGGCTTTCATATCTCATGCATAAAACACAGTAGTAGCTTTACACATTTTGCCCTCTAGTCCATCTCAAGTACTGCTGTTCGAACAGTCTTCCTAATGCACCACTTTGACATATTGTTTCTGTGCTCCTGATGCCTAAATTTCCCTTACCTCCAAAACTTTTCTTATATTTTTCTTTTCTACTTTGGAATGCCTTTTCCCCTCTTCTTTTAAATAACACAGGTTATTTAATAACAAGAATGAATACATTCTTGTTATTAAAAAAATATAAAAGGAGATAAAGCTAAAAATTTGTTATCCTTTTCCCATGCTCCCAGTCTGGTCCTACTCCCCCAGATTTCTTCATGTGTTCATATACAAATGTATAGCTCTGATATTTTCAATATAAATTGATCAGTTTGTACAAATTGTTCATCAGTATGCTTTTTTATATATAACTATATGTCTCTCAAACATTTGTCCATGTCTGCACATATAAAGTTATTTCATTCTTTTTACATTGCTGTATGGAAATCCATGGTATGGATGTGTCTTAATTTATGTAACCATTACCTTAATGATGGACATTTAGGTGGTTTTGAAAATTTTTTTATTACAGAACGGTCAGTGATGAACATCCTTGTATATGCATCTTTTTTTTGTACATGTACACATATGTCCAAACTATAGCTAGAAATACAATTGATGAACCATAGGATAAGCACACTTTGATAGATGCTGCCAAGTGTCCTCCAAAAAGACAGTACCAATTTACACCAAGATAGCTCATTTCTCCACATATTTACTAACACTGGATATTATCAGTCTTTAAAATTTGAACATCTGGTGGGTGAAAAATGAGGGCTCATTGTTGCTTAGCCTGTTTCAGATACTAGTAATATTTCTTCAAATTAATTGAATTTATTTTTCCTCATGTAGGTTGGCATTACTAAGGTATTTTCTGAAGTTCTACCTTCCCATAAGGTTGCTAAGGTACAGCAACTTCAAGACGAGGGGAAACGGGTAGCAATGGTAGGAGATGGAATCAATGACTCCCCAGCTCTGGCAATGGCTAATGTTGGAATTGCCATTGGCACAGGCACAGATGTAGCCATTGAAGCAGCCGATGTAGTTTTGATAAGGGTAAGTCCTGTGGCCTGACCTTTGAAGAGAGTGTACTACCCTACATGGTCAGTGACAGTGTCATAAAGTGTATCAGTCACATCAATTCTGTCCTTTTAATTCCCATGCTCTCAAACTGTGAGAATTTGGGGTGGGAGTATGGGAGGTCTTACTAATTACCTCCTGACTTTCTCAGTCCAACTAAGTGAATGAGAATTACAATGTCCTAAAGTGAATAATAAGATTTAGGAGTGTACTTACAATAAAACTATCTTCAGCAACTATTTGCTGAGGTTATTTTAATGGGATTTAATCCCTGTACCAGTATACAACCCTAAAAGTGTTTTTGTAACCCTGAGAAAAATTTCTGAAAAACATTTTCCAAGGCTGACTCAAATTTTTAGAAATATCTGAGATTTGTACTTAATGCACATATTACTCTAAGGTGCATATACTCTTCAATATTACACAGTGTCAAATGCAAACTGACTAGTTAAGTTAGAGTTTCTCATTAATATCACAGATATTTCTATTCTCAGAATGATCTTCTGGATGTAGTGGCAAGTATTGACTTATCAAGGAAGACAGTGAAGAGGATTCAGATAAATTTTGTCTTTGCTCTAATTTATAATCTGGTTGGAATTCCCATAGCTGCTGGTATGTGACTGTTAACTAGTGTTGCTTTATCCTTTGAAATCACTAGAGACCTACCATATTGGAAGTTTTAGTCTTCCTATTATGAGTTTTGAGCTTAGTTTTTTTATGTTCCCTGTGGCATCTTGAGAAGTAATGTTAAAATCAATAATTTTAATTTTCAGCACTGTTCTTTACAGTCTAAGAATGTATACATTTATTTATCTGATAGGTTTATTTTATTTTTCCCTCCAGCTTTATATTTTGAAAACTTTCAAACTACATAAACATTGGGAAAATGGCACAATGAAAATCTGTATACCCTCACTTAAATTCACCAATTGATAATATTTTACCACTTTACTTCATGTCCATATGCTCTCACACACATATATGTCTACTTATTCATTTATTTTTTTGTTGAATAGAACAAATTTACATTTACTCTCACTACCTGTACACAACTACTGTTAACATTTTGGTATATTTCCTTCCTTTCTTTTATACTGTGCATCAATTTTTCCTTGTTACATGGTTGTAATTATAGCATACACAAAAGTTTCTGCTCTTCCCTTAACATTCTGTCATAGCCAACAGGTTGTTGTTTTTTTTTAAGTTGGCAGACTAGATGTAAGAGAGATTGATAGAAGGAATGAGAACAAAGAGAAGAAATTTAGAATTGTTTAATACACATCTGAGAATCTCCTGTACCTAGGGTTTTGGTAGGAGTTAGTAATGACATAAGAAAAAATAGTTGTCACTTTCTTCTTGTTCTTTGTGGTCTGAGAGTTAACACTGAAAGATACGAAATGACATGAGAATAATTAGCAATCTGTTTATCAACAAGGACACACAAGTGTTGAGAAGACAAAGAGTAATAGAGTGATGGAACTCATAGAGTGATGGAACTCCGGTGACAGTAATTCATGGAGCAAGTGATTTTTAAAAAAGTTATATAAGTAACACATGAGCACCTTAGAAAAAGTAAAACATAGAGATAAGCACATAAAAATTTAAAAGAACAAGACTCCATTGTATTAGCAAAAATTAAAATGTCTCTTGAAATCAAGTACGGATGAATTTATAAAACATGAACTGTCATACACAATTGGTAGGATCATGGACTGGTACAGCCATTTTGGTGAGCAATTGAGGAATATCTATCTGAAGTTAAAGATGTGTCCATCTTTTGACCTAACAGTTTTACCCCTAGGTAAGTAACCTAGAGAAATTCTCAAACACATGCACAGAGAGCAGTAGCACTCTATTGAAAAATTGGCAGCAACATAAATCTCCATCAATAAGGGGAAATATCAAAAAAGAAAGTGATTTGTATATGTGTGTAAGAAATTCTCTGGCAATCTGCTTAGTACTATATACTTTATCTAATTCAAACTTGTTTCTTAGGAATTTTTATGCCAATTGGTTTGGTTTTGCAACCTTGGATGGGATCTGCTGCAATGGCTGCTTCATCTGTTTCAGTAGTACTTTCTTCTCTCTTCCTTAAACTGTAAGTATGATGGCTCCTTAAGTTTGTGTTTTATATTCCTTTTATCACCCACTTGGTAGGTTTTATTCTTGTGTTCATCAATGATAACTCCAAACCTTTCTTCATAATAAAATGTTAGCTCTTACTGTAGTTTGTACATAGCAATCAGAAGCACTGAGTGGGGTAAAATCTAGTACATTGGCTCTAAAAGGTAGAATTTCTCTGATCATGTGACTCCACACAATTAAATTTAAACCACCTTCCTAGCAGTGACCATCTTAGTATATTTTATACCAGGCAAATTTCCTTTTTTCATTTTTTAATGTAACAGGTGTTCAGTTCACTTTTGATTATTTCTATCTAATTTTCTTTTGCATGTGTACAGTTACAGGAAACCAACTTATGAGAATTACGAACTGCATCCCCGGAGTCAGATAGGACAGAAGAGTCCTTCAGAAATCAGCATTCATGTTGGAATAGATGACACCTCAAGAAGTTCTCTTAAACTGGGTTTGCTGGACCGTTTTGTTAATTATAGTAGAGCCTCCATAAACTCATTACTGTCTGATAAACGTTCTCTGAACAGCGTTGTTACCAGTGAACCTGACAAGCACTCACTCCTGGTGGAAGACTTCAGGGAAGATGTTGACACTGCATTATAAAAGGCTGCAGAGAATACTAGTAGTTTAACTTGTTACACACTGACAGAGCATTCATGAAGTCATCTTAGGTTTTCAGAATATTATGGAAGGATTTTAGGGATTCTATTTGAGTTGCATTTGTCATATGGCAAAAATATCTTTTTCAGGACATCAGCTCTGAACCTAGCTTTATTTAAAATGAATTTCCTATATATCTATATCTATCTATCTATCTATCTATCTATCTATATATATATGTATTTTGTTTTCATTAGCCACAGATAAGTTAGAGCAGTGAGATTTACAGCAAGACTACAATTAAAGATTGCCAAATTGCTGCTAAATTGATAGTCAGATTTTTTATTTGACAAGGAAGGAAGGAGGGAAGGAGGGAGGGAGGGAGGGAGGGAGGAAGGGAGGAAAGGAGAGGGAGGAAGGTCCCAGAAGTGTATAATTAAAAATGTGAAAATTTGAGAGCATCATCTTGAAGAGATTCTTGAATCCTTATCCTTGCCAGATTGGGGAGCAATGATTTTTAAAGCACTGTATAAACAACTAGTTTTAGAAGGGAAACAATAGAAACTGAAAATAGACGTGCCTTATTTATTGCAGGCTTTCTTTCCCCCTCATTCACCTACAGCTTTGTCCTTGCAGTTGCTTTCTTATGTGCTCCGATATGTTTCTTTCATGTAAACCAGGTTTAGGTGGTTTTTCAGTGACAGAAGTAACTGACAAGTTTTTTGATATCTTGTTCCTTTTTTTATTTTGTAGCTCAAAGAACTTTAAGGGTCATAGGGTTCCCTGCCTCCCATTTCACTGTTGTGAAAAATATATGAAATTCTTCCTGTAACCTTCCTAGCTCTGTGTAAACTTTCAATTCACTCCTGCTTAGTTTAGCTATTTAAAAAAGTTGTTCTTAGTGTAGTCTCTCTACCACACTCAGTCTAGAAACTTAAAAAGATTTTGAGCCTCTTCCACAATTGGTATTTCAAACATTAACACTAACACTACCATCTCTAACATATATAGGTCATACAAAATTACCTAGATTCACTAACTTTGTCTTTTTTTGGCCAGAATACAAGCTCTTAGTATATATAATTTAATAGATTTTAATTATCTTGTAGCATTTAAGATAATCTTGAAATGTCTTTAAAATAATGCTATTACACAAAGCTGCTTTTACAAAAAAATAATAAACTGTAATACAGAAATTAGAATTTCCCTAGGTTGTGATACCTTTGAGTCAAATCTATATTTTCTCTTGTTTAAAACATTTTCATTTGCTAGTTACAGTTTTTGACAAATTTAGAGGCTCATTTCATCTTCTGTGTGGATTTAGAATTTCCCCTATGAGTGCCTGGGAGTTAATAAACTGATCAGAGATCTGGTACTTATTTCACTGTTTAAAGTTTCTTGTTAACTGAAGGATAAATTTCATAAGCAGACCATAGACTAAGAACTCATAAGTAAATTCCTAACATTATGTTCCCATTACCATATGTAAAGCTGTTAGCACAATGCCTGGCACATAGAATTTGTACTTAGTAAATGTTATTTCTATTCTCCCTTTGAGGTCAGTAATAAATATAAAAAGTCATTTTTATAGAGCAGATTCTAAAATTATGTGATGAGTGAGGGATGAGGTTCTTCCTCTCCTACCCACTTTCTCTCTTACACTTTCATACACACACACACACAAAGTTTACAACATTATTCCCTGCTACCTTTTCAGATTTGAAGAAGCTCTAATTTTTATCTCACCTATCTTAAAGAGACAACTGAAAATTTTTGATGAAGGTGCTATTAGTCTAGAAAGTCAAACTCATTTTAATGAACTATGAATGAGTTTGTGTGTCTAGGCTCTTTTTCAGACCAATGCCTATGCCATCTCTCATGCTTCTAGTTTGGGTTTTAATATTTGTTTCCTATTTTAATTCCAGTGGCCCATCAATACTACAACTTGTTTCTTCTAGAAGAAACACCTGATATATATTAAAGCTTTTTCTCACTCCAGAGTCCAATTGAAAAAAGAAACAGCCCCACATGCATGTTGTAGGACGGTGGGAGTAGCAACCTACAGTCTGGGAATAACCAAGGATATAATTTCAGCCCTCACTGTAACAGAGAACATGCTATTTAGAAAGAGTCCCACTTTAAATATTTGTAGGCACATTTGAATTCTCTACCACAAGTCTCTATTGCAATCCTGAACACCCATTATCTCCAGAGGGAAGCTGTATTCACAGGAGAGAGAGGTAATATATGGAAGAGATAAAAAAACATTGCTTTCAGTTAATAACTAGCTTACTAGTAACTAATTGCTAGTGAGAACAAATTTTATAAATGTGTATATGTGCATGTTTTATTCACTTACACACATACATACACACACACACACACACACACACGCACACACATATATATTGCCATACAGAAGGCAAATGGATTTATATTTGAATTTGATATTTGACTATTTGAAATACTTTGTTTCTTGTTCCTTTATCACTTTTCTTTGTCACTCAGCAACCATGCCCTCAGTCTGAAGATAACAAGAACACTTTGATATCCAAAGCTGATTCAGACTAAACTATGGGGAACCTTTTATCTTAAATATCCAAAAGATGCCTTTTGAATTTCAAAGATTAAAATGCAACTAGAGTATTTTGTGCTATAGAGTAGTCTAAAGAAGTATGGTTGTTAGTTTTGAAAGTAGAAATGTTATATTTCCATGGTTAGTATTGACATTTTAGAATGTTAAAGTTGCTGCCTTGTGAACAAATAAATTTATATTGTGCTTTAATGTTTTAAAAATTATTCTTTGTTCAGATGTACAGAATGGTTAACAGAGCACTGTAGACAAGACACTTCCAAAAACTTTGGTGTGCATATCTTTTCTGTAAACAGCTTAAAATCAAGAATGTATGTTGTTAGAGAAACTTTTTCCATTACTCATGGATCTTGCTTTAAAATGATGTTTCTTAATATTTATTTTACTTTATTTTGTTCTTTTCTTTGGGTGAGGCATCTGGTTTCTGGTTATTTTAATAAGAATAAAAACATTCCTGGAATCACTTCCTTTGGATTTTTTGTTTGTTTTATTTTTTCTCCTCTCCATTTTAAAAAAATATTATTTTACCAAATACAAAAATATAGACTCAGGCCATATTTTTACACTAACTTTCTGCAGTCCCTCAATCAGGTGTGAGTAACCAGATAAACCACAAAGCATGAATCTTGTTCTTCAATTAAAAGAGCATCTTTAATGCTATTGATAATACACACATTTTATAGCCAAAACCAGGCGTCTCGACCTTATGTTATTAGTTTAACAATGTTTAACCAAACACTATTAAACATTGTTTGGTACCCAAAATATCAGTGGACAATGTTGTGCAATATTCATCCACTGTAGTGAAGATTTCAATAGTTTGTTTTTCCATAAACATGTAATTGTTTCTGCCAAGGATGTGCCTTCAACTTTATAATTATAGTGTTGCAAAAAGAAAATTGTCAGTGTCTCTTTTGTTAAATCATCCATCCCCCTCAACCAGCATTTCTAAACTACCTTGGTTGTGTTTTCAGTTTTTTTCATCTGTTAATATAAATATGGGGCAGTGTTGGTGGCAGCATCACACATTCTGTAAGGATGGGAAAGAAGAAAAATCTATTTTCTTTCAGACTCCACTCCAGATGTCAAATCATTTAGTGAGGAAGAGAAACAAATAAAAGAATATAAATATCCTCCTTTCTTCTGTATTCTCTAATTCATTCTTGATAGAACATCTAATACCCTAAATGAGCTAAGCAGAGAAAAAATCTTTTCTCCTTGGGGAGCCCTATAGGGTGTGTTTGAGGATCTCATCCAAAATACATTCCCATACCAAATGTTCCTTTAATTAAGGAAAGGGCTTTAAACTTATTTGTGAGGGAAAAGTGATTTTCAACAACCCCCCCCCCCTCAGGTGCTTGGGATTTGTCAGGGTATTGAGATAGGATTGGAAATAGAAACATGAGAGTAAAATCCCTGAAAAGTCCACTCAGCTGTCCAGTCTCCCTTTTCTATTGTTGTCCTGACTAACCTCAGAGAATGCTGGGCAGTGGTAACAACATATCAGGTGATGTTTCAAAACCTTCCAGCTGCCTCCTCCCAAGTGCTCTTTTTTTCTCTGTTGGGGAATGCTTGCTAAGTTACGACATTGAAGGTGCTGCTAAAATTCAAATTCAAAATTCCGCACTGCAGTTATTAATAAGTGATAGGAGAAAACTGAGATTAACTTAATCCATCCTAAAGTGCCAGTGGCCACTAGCTCTTCCCAGGGGTAGAAGGCAATTGTATAAAAATGTAGCTTATGAGGGGTGAATGTGATTGGGAAAGCCATATGGACGACACTTCCCTTTGTCCAGTGTATGGATGGATGAGTAGAAAAATGGGGGCAAAAAAAAAGCACCCAGTGTTCTTTTTTACCTTAATTGTTCTTTTTCACTTTAATTTTTATTCCTATTATTTTTGTGTGTGTGGTAATGAAAATGTTCAAAAATTAATTTTGGTGATGAACACACAGCTATATACTGGTACTGCGAACAACTGAATGTACTCTTTGTGTGACTGCATGGTATGTGAATATATCTCAATAAAAATGAATTTAAAAAAATAAGAGTGTAAGACATCCCCAGATATAACATAAGCTGAGGGAATTTGTCACCCCTAGACCCACCCTACAAGAAATGCTAAAGGGAGTTCTGCAAGTTGAAAGGAAAAGACATTAGACATAATAGCTGAATGAGGAAATAAAAATCTTGGGTAAAGTTAGCTACAAATGCCAGTATTAATGTATTCTCAGCATGTAACACCATTTTTCATTTATTACAAAATCTGAAGTACAAATGCACAAGAATTAATCATATTTCTACATTATTTTGCATGCAAAATATAAAGAGAAAATGTTTGACAATATAATGTAAAGAGGGGTGGCAGAGAGGTAATAGGGCAGAGATTGTGTGTGATATTGAAGTTAAGTTGGTATCAGTTTAAACTAGATTTTTATAGAATTAGGATGTTAAATATAAACCCCTTGGTAACCACAAAGAAAATATCTAAAAATATATATACAGAAAAGGAAATGAGAAGGGGTTCAAACTGTTTCCCTACAAACAATCTACTATATATAAAAGAAGGAAATTATGGAGGCAATGAGGGCCACAAAGGGTATAAGACATGCAAAAATGGCAGAAGTAAGTCCTGTCTTATATGTAATTACTTTGACTATAAATGGATTAAACTCTCCAGTCAAAAGACACAGATTGACAAAATGGATAGAAACTCATAATCCAAATATATGTTTGTTTACCAAAGACAAAAATAGGTTGAAAGTGAAAGAATGGAAAAAAATATTCCATATAAATAGTAACTCAAGAGAGCTGGGGTGCCCATGTTAATATAAGACAAGATAGACTTTAGATCAAAATCTGTTATGAGACAAAGAAGGACCCTATATTTTAATGAAAGGGTCAATCCACCAAGAAGATGTAACAATCATAAATATTTATGCACCTAACCACAGTGCCACAAAATACGAGGTTAACATTGACAAAACTGAAGGGAGAAATAGACACTTCTACAATAATACTTGGAGACTTCAACACATCACTCCTCAGTAAACAGAGCATCTAGGCAGAAGACCAGTAAGGAAGCAGTGGACTTGAACAATACTATACCTGAACTGTACTTAATAGATATTGTGGTGGCTTGGAGATATGTACCCCAGGAAATCATGTTCTTAATATTAATCCATTCCTGTGGGTGTGAACCCATTGTAAATAGGACTTTTGATGAAGTTACCACAGTTAAAGTGTTGGTCAACTGAATCAGGGTGGACCTTAATCCTACTACTGGAGGCATTATAGAGAAGGTCACAGAGGAGAAAGAGGCCACAGGCAGCATCCAGAACCTGGAACTCAGTGGAACATGGAAGAGAAAGAAGATGCCACCATGTGCATTGCCATTTGATGGGAAATCTAAGGACTGATGATTGCCAGTAGTCAGCTCCAGAATGCCACAGTCTTTGGAGAGAAAGCATTACCTTATCAACTCCTCAGTTTTGAACTTCCAGCCTCAAAACCACGAACCAAGAAATTCCTGTTGTTTAAGCCAATCCATTGTATGGCATTTGTTTTAGCAGCAGGAAACTAAAACAGATGTATATAGAACACTCGACTCAACAAAAGTAGAATAAACATTCTTCTCAACTGCACATGGATCATTCTCTAGAGTAGACCAAATATTAGGCCATAAGACAAGTCTCAAGAAATTTTAAAAGATGGAAATTATACAAAGCATCTTCTCCAACCACAATAGAATGAAGCTAGAAATCAATAAAAGGAAAACTTGAAAATTTATAAATTTGTGGAAATTAAACAACATACTCTTAATCATTGGGTCGAAGAAGTCAAAAGAGAAATCAGGACAATTCTTAGAAACAAATGAAAAGGAAAATACAACATACCAACTTCTATGGGATTTAGCAAAGGCAGTGGTCAAAGGCAAATTTATAGCTATAATCCCAATATTTAAAAAGAAGAAAGATCTCAAATGAACAATCTAAGTGCACATCTTGAGGAACTAGTAGAAGGAAGGAAACAATAAAAATTACAGCAGAGATAAATGAAATACAGAATAGAAAAATAATCGAGAGAATCAATGAAACAAAAAGTGGGTTCTTCAATTGGGTGCATAAACATTTATGATTGTTATTTCTTCATGGCGAATTGTTCCTTTTATTAGTATATAATGCCCTTCATTGTCTCTTATAACATCCTTGGACTTAATTCAATATTATCTGAAATTAGTAATGCTACCCCTGCTTTCTTTTGTCTGTAGCTTGCATGGAATACTTTTTTAATCCTTTAACTTCCAATTTCTGCATAATCAAAAATATTTATGGACCCAATTAAGGCACTCCAAAGTATATGAGACAAATATTGGCAAAACTAAAGGAAGCAATCGATGTTTCCACAATAATTGTGGGTGACTTCAATATGCACTCTCTCCTATAGATAGATTGTCTAGACAGAAGACCAATAAGGAAATTGAGAATTTAAACAATGTAATACACAAATTAGACTTAATGGAGATTTTATATATATATAAACAATTACATCCAAAATTACCAGGATATACATTCTTCTCTAGTGCTTATGGGACTTTCTCTCGGATAGATCATATGCTGGGACATAAAACAAGCCTCAATAAATTTAAAAAGATTACAATTATTCTAAACACACTCTCTGACCATGAAGGAATACAACTGGAAGTTAATAACTATCAAAGAACCAGAACACTCACAAGTATCTGGAGGTTAAACAACACACTCCTAAACAATCAGTAAGTCAAAGAAGAAATTGCAAGAAAAATTGGTAAATATCTAGAGACAAATGAAAATGAGAACACAACATATCAGAACCTGTGGGATGCAGCAAAGGTAGTATTGAGAGGGAAATTTATATCTCTAAATGCATACATTAAAAAGCAAGAAAGAGCTAAAATCAAAGAACTAATGGAACAACCGAAGACACTAGAAAATGATGAGGAAACTAATCCCAAAGCAAGTAAAAGAAAAGAAATAACAAGGATTAAGGCAGAAATAAATGATATGGAGAACAAAGAAACAACAGAGAGGGCCGGGGGCAAGATGGCAGACTGGTGAGCTGTATGTTTTAGTTACTCCTCCAGGAAAGTAGGTAGAAAGCCAGGAACTGCGTGGACTGGACACCACAGAGCAATCGGACTTTGGGCATACTTCATACAACACTCATGAAAACGTGGAACTGCTGAGATCAGCGAAATCTGTAAGTTTTTGCGGCCAGGGAACCCGCGCCCCTCCCTGCCAGGCTCAGTCCCGGGGGAGGAGGGGCTGTCAGCTCCGGGAAGGAGAAGGGAGAAGTGCAGTGGCAGCCCTTATCGGAAACTCATTCTACTGATCCAAAATCCAACCATAGATAGACTGAGACCAGACACCAGAGAATCTGAGAGCAGCCAGCCCAGCAGAGAAGAGACAGGCATAGAAAAAAAACAACACGAAAAACTCCAAAATAAAAGCGGAGGATTTTTGGAGTTCTGGTGAACATAGAAAGGGGAAGGGCCCTGAGGCGCATATGCAAATCCCGAAGAAAAGCTGATCTCTCTGCCCTGTGGACCTTTCCTTAATGGCCCTGGTTGCTTTGTCTCTTAGCATTTCAATAACCCATTAGATCTCTGAGGAGGGCCCTTTTTTTTTTTTTTAATCCTTTTTTCTTTTTCTAAAACAATTACTCTAAGAAGCCCAATACAGAAAGCTTCAAAGACTTAGTATTTGGGCAGGTCAAGTCAAGAGCAGAACTAGGAGAGCTCTGAGACAAAATGCAATAATCCAGTGGCTGAGAAAATTCACTAAACAACACAACTTCCCAAGAAAAGGGGGGTGTCCGCTCACAGCCATCATCCTGGTGGACAGGAAACACTCCTGCCCATCGCCAGCTCCATAGCCCAGAACTGCCCCAGACAACCCAGTGTGACGGAAGTGCTTCAGATAACAGGCACACACCACAAAACTGGGCATGGACATTAGCCTTCCCTGCAACCTCAGCTGATTGTCCCAGAGTTGGGAAGGTAGAGCAGTGTGAATTAACAAAGCCCCATTCAGCCATCATTTCAGCAGACTGGGAGCCTCCCTACACAGCCCAGCAGCCCAGAACTGCCCTGGGGGGACGGCACTCACCTGTGACATAGCACAGTCATCCCTCAACAGAGGACCCGGGGTGCACAGCCTGGAAGAGGGGCCCCCTTGCAAGTCTCAGGAGCCATACGCCAATACCAAGGACTTGTGGGTCAGTGGCAGAGACAAACTGTGGCAGGACTGAACTGAAGGATTAGACTATTGCAGCAGCTTTAAAACTCTAGGATCACCAGGGAGATTTGATTGTTAGAGCCACCCCCCCCCTCCCTGACTGCCCAGAAACACGCCCCATATACAGGGCAGGCAACACCAACTACACACGCAAGCTTGGTACACCAATTGGACCCCACAAGACTCACACCCCCACTCACCAAAAAGGCTAAGCAGGGGAGAACTGGCTTGTGGAGAACAGGTGGCTCGTGGATGCCACCTGCTGGTTAGTTAGAGAAAGTGTACTCCACGAAGCTGTAGATCTGATAAATTAGAGATAAGGACTTCAATTGGTCTACAAATCCTAAAAGAACCCTATCAAGTTCAGCAAATGCCACGAGGCCAAAAGCAACAGAAAATTATAAAGCATATGAAAAAACCAGACGATATGGATAACCCAAGCCCAAGCACCCAAATCAAAAGACCAGAAGAGACACAGCACCTAGAGCAGCTACTCAAAGAACTAAAGATGAACAATGAGACCATAGTACGGGAGATAAAGGAAATCAAGAAGACCCTAGAAGAGCATAAAGAAGACATTGCAAGACTAAATAAAAAAATGGATGATCTAATGGAAATTAAAGAAACTGTTGACCAAATTAAAAAGATTCTGGACACTCATAGTACAAGAGTAGAGGAAGTTGAACAACGAATCAGTGACCTCGAAGATGACAGAATGGAAAATGAAAGCATAAAAGAATGGGGAAAAAAATTGAAAAAATCGAAATGGACCTCAGGGATATGATAGATAATATGAAACGTCCAAATATAAGACTCATTGGTGTCCCAGAAGGGGAAGAAAAGGGTAAAGGTCTAGGAAGAGTATTCAAAGAAATTGTTGGGGAAAACTTCCCAAATCTTCTAAACAACATAAATACACAAATCATAAATGCTCAGCGAACTCCAAATAGAATAAATCCAAATAAACCCACTCCAAGACATATACTGATCACACTGTCAAACACAGAAGAGAAGGAGCAAGTTCTGAAAGCAGCAAGAGAAAAGCAATTCACCACATACAAAGGAAACAGCATAAGACTAAGTAGTGACTACTCAGCAGCCACCATGGAGGCGAGAAGGCAGTGGCACGATATATTTAAAATTCTGAGTGAGAAAAATTTCCAGCCAAGAATACTTTATCCAGCAAAGCTCTCCTTCAAATTTGAGGGAGAGCTTAAATTTTTCACAGACAAACAAATGCTGAGAGAATTTGCTAACAAGAGACCTGCCCTACTGGAGATACTCAAGGGAGCCCTACAGACAGAGAAACAAAGAAAGGACAGAGAGACTTGGAGAAAGGTTCAGTACTAAAGAGATTTGGTATGGGTACAGTAAAGGATATTAATAGACAGAGGGGAAAAATATGACAAACATAAACCAAAGGATAAGATGGCTGATTCAAGAAATGCCTTCACGGTTATAACGTTGAATGTAAATGGATTAAACTCCCCAATTAAAAGATATAGATTCGCAGAATGGATCAAAAAAAAAGAACCATCAATATATTGCATACAAGAGACTCATCTTAGACACAGGGACACAAAGAAACTGAAAGTGAAAGGATGGAAAAAAATATTTCATGCAAGCTACAGCCAAAAGAAAGCAGGTGTAGCAATATTAATCTCAGATAAAATAGACTTCAAATGCAGGGATGTTTTGAGAGACAAAGAAGGCCACTACATACTAATAAAAGGGGAAATTCAGCAAGAAGAAATAACAATCGTAAATGTCTATGCACCCAACCAAGGTGCCACAAAATACATGTGAGAAACACTGGCAAAACTAAAGGAAGCAATTGATGTTTCCACAATAATTGTGGGAGACTTCAACACATCACTCTCTCCTATAGATAGATCAACCAGACAGAAGACCAATAAGGAAACTGAAAACCTAAACAATCTGATAAATGAATTAGATTTAACAGACATATACAGGACATTACATCCCAAATCACCAGGATACACATACTTTTCTAGTGCTCATGGAACTTTCTCCAGAATAGATCATATGCTGGGACACAAAACAAGCCTCAATAAATTTAAAAACATTGAAATTATTCAAAGCACATTCTCTGACCACAACGGAATACAATTAGAAGTCAATAACCATCAGAGACTAAGAAAATTCACAAATACCTGGAGGTTAAACAACACACTCCTAAACAATCAGTGGGTTAAAGAAGAAATAGCAAGAGAAATTGCTAAATATATAGAGATGAATGAAAATGAGAACACAACATACCAAAACCTATGGGATGCAGCAAAAGCAGTGCCAAGGGGAAAATTTATAGCACTAAATGCATATATTAAAAAGGAAGAAAGAGCCAAAATCAAAGAACTAATGGATCAACTGAAGAAGCTAGAAAATGAACAGCAAACCAATCCTAAACCAAGTACAAGAAAAGAAATAACAAGGATTAAAGCAGAAATAAATGACATAGAGAACAAAAAAACAATAGAGAGGATAAATGTCACCAAAAGTTGGTTCTTTGAGAAGATCAACAAGATTGACAAGCCCCTAGCTAGACTGACAAAATCAAAAAGAGAGAAGACCCATATAAACAAAATAATGAATGAAAAAGGTGACATAACTGCAGATCCTGAAGAAATTAAAAAAATTATAAGAGGATACTATGAACAACTGTATGGCAACAAACTGGATAATGTAGAGGAAATGGACAATTTCCTGGAAACATATGAACAACCTAGACTGACCAGAGAAGAAATAGAAGACCTCAACCAACCCATCACAAGCAAAGAGATCCAATCAGTCATCAAAAATCTTCCCACAAATAAATGCCCAGGGCCAGATGGCTTCACAGGGGAATTCTACCAAAGTTTACAGAAAGAACTGACACCAATCTTACTCAAACTCTTTCAAAACATTGAAGAAAATGGAACACTACTTAACTCATTTTATGAAGCTAACATCAATCTAATACCAAAACCAGGCAAAGATGTTACAAAAAAGGAAAACTACCGGCCAATCTCCCTAATGAATATAGATTCAAAAATCCTCAACAAAATACTTGCAAATCGAATCCAAAGACACATTAAAAAAATCATACACCATGACCAAGTGGGGTTTATTCCAGGCATGCAAGGATGGTTCAACATAAGAAAATCAATCAATGTATTACAACACATTAACAAGTCAAAAGGGAAAAATCAATTGATCATCTCAATAGATGCTGAAAAAGCATTTGACAAAATCCAACATCCCTTTTTGATAAAAACACTTCTAAAGGTAGGAATTGAAGGAAACTTCCTCAACATGATAAAGAGCATATATGAAAAACCCACAGCCAGCATAGTACTCAATGGTGAGAGACTGAAAGCCTTCCCGCTAAGATCAGGAACAAGACAAGGATGCCTGCTGTCACCACTGTTATTCAACATTGTGCTGGAAGTGCTAGCCACGGCAATCCGGCAAGACAAAGAAATAAAAGGCATCCAAATTGGAAAAGAAGAAGTAAAACTGTCATTGTTTGCAGATGATATGATCTTATATCTAGAAAACCCTGAGAAATCGACGATACAGCTACTAGAGCTAATAAACAAATTTAGCAAAGTAGTGGGATACAAGGTTAATGCACATAAGTCAGTAATGTTTCTATATGCTAGAAATGTATAAACCAAAGAGACACTCAAGAAAAAGATACCATTTTCAATAGCAAGTAAAAAAATCAAGTACCTAGGAATAAACTTAACCAAAGATGTAAAAGACCTATACAAAGAAAACTACATAACTCTACTAAAAGAAATAGAAGGGGACCTTAAAAGATGGAAAAATATTCCATGTTCATGGATAGGAAGACTAAATGTCATTAAGATGTCCATTCTACCCAAACTCATCTACAGATTCAATGCAATCCCAATCAAAATTCCAACAACCTACTTTGTAGACTTGGAAAAGCTAGTTATCAAATTTATTTGGAAAGGGAAGATGCCTCGAATTGCTCAAGACACCCTAAAAAAGAAAAACGAAGTGGGAGGACTTATACTCGCTGACTTTGAAGCTTATTATAAAGCCACAGTTGCCAAAACAGCATGGTACTGGCACAAAGATAGACATATAGATAAATGGAATCGAATTGAGAATTCAGAGATAGACCCTCAGATCTATGGCCGACTGATCTTTGATAAGGCCCCCAAAGTCACTGAACTGAGTCATAATGGTCTTTTCAACAAATGGGGCTGGGAGAGTTGGATATCCATATCCAAAAGAATGAAAGAGGACCCCTACCTCACCCCCTACACAAAAATTAACTCAAAATGGACCAAAGATCTCAATATAAAAGAAAGTACCATAAAACTCCTAGAAGAAAATGTAGGAAAACATCTTCAAGACCTTGTATTAGGTGGCCACTTCCTAGACTTTACACCCAAAGCACAAGCAACAAAAGAGAAAATAGATAAATGGGAACTCCTCAAGCTTAGAAGTTTCTGCACCTCAAAGGAATTTCTCAAAAAGGTAAAGAGGCAGCCAACTCAATGGGAAAAAATTTTTGGAAACCATGTATCTGACAAAAGACTGATATCTTGCATATATAAAGAAATCCTACAACTCAATGACAATAGTACAGTCGGCCCAATTATAAAATGGGCAAAAGATATGAAAAGACAGTTCTCTGAAGAGGAAATACAAATGGCCAAGAAACACATGAAAAAATGTTCAGCTTCACTAGCTATTAGAGAGATGCAAATTAAGACCACAATGAGATACCATCTAACACCGATTAGAATGGCTGCCATTAAACAAACAGGAAACTACAAATGCTGGAGGGGATGTGGAGAAATTGGAACTCTTATTCACTGTTGGTGGGACTGTATAATGGTTCATCCACTCTGGAAGTCAGTCTGGCAGTTCCTTAGAAAACTAGATATAGAGTTACCATTCGTTCCAGCGATTGCACTTCTCGGTATATACCCGGAAGATCGGAAAGCAGTGACACGAACAGATATCTGCAAGCCAATGTTCATAGCAGCATTATTCACAATTGCCAAGAGATGGAAACAACCCAAATGTCCTTCAACAGATGAGTGGATAAATAAAATGTGGTATATACACACGATGGAATACTACGCGGCAGTAAGAAGGAACGATCTCGTGAAACATATGACAACATGGATGAACCCTGAAGACATAATGCTAAGCGAAATAAGGCAGGCACAAAAAGAGAAATATTATATGCTACCACTAATGTGAACTTTGAAAAATGTAAAACAAATGGCTTATAATGTAGAATGTAGGGGAACTAGCAATAGAGAGCAATTAAGGAAGGGGGAACAATAATCCAAGGAGAACAGATAAGCTATTTAACGTTCTGGGGATGCCCAGGAATGACTATGGTCTGTTAATTTCTGATGGATATAGTAGGAGCAAGTTCACAGAAATGTTGCTATATTAGGTAACTTTCTTGGGGTAAAGTAGGAACATGTTGGAAGTTAAGCAGTTATCTTAGGTTAGTTGTCTTTTTCTTACTCCCTTGTTATGGTCTCTTTGAAATGTTCTTTTATTGTATGTTTGTTTTCTTTTTAACTTTTTTTTCATACAGTTGATTTAAAAAAGAAGGGAAAGTTAAAAATAAAAAAAAGAAAAACAAGGAAAAAAAAAGATGTAGTGCCCCCTTGAGGAGCCTGTGGAGAATGCAGGGGTATTCGCCTACCCCACCTCGATGGTTGCTAAGATGACCACAGACATAGGGGACTGGTGGTTTGATGGGTTGAGCCCTCTACCACAGGTTTTACCCTTGGGAAGACGGTTGCTGCAAAGGAGAGGCTAGGCCTCCCTATGGTTGTGCCTAAGAGCCTCCTCCCGAATGCCTCTTTGTTGCTCAGATGTGGCCCTGTCTCTCTAGCTAAGCCAACTTGAAAGGTGAAATCACTGCCCTCCCCTCTACGTGGGATCAGACACCCAGGGGAGTGAATCTCCCTGGCAACGTGGAATATGACTCCCGGGGAGGAATGTAGACCTGGCATCGTGGGACGGAGAACATCTTCTTGACCAAAAGGGGGATGTGAATGGAAATGAAATAAGCTTCAGTGGCAGAGAGAATCCAAAAGGAGCCGAGAGGTCACTCTGGTGGGCACTCTTACGCACACTTTAGACAACCCTTTTTAGGTTCTAAAGAATTGGGGTAGCTGGTGGTGGATACCTGAAACTACGAAACTACAACCCAGAACCCATGAATCTCGAAGACAGTTGTATAAAAATGTAGCTTATGAGGGGTGACAAGGGGATTGGGAAAGCCATAAGGACCACACTCCACTTTGTCTAGTTTATGGATGGATGAGTAGAAAAATAGGGGAAGGAAACAAACAGACAAAGGTACGCAGTGTTCTTTTTTACTTCAATTGCTCATTTTCACTGTAATTATTATTCTTGTTATTCTTGTGTGTGTGCTAATGTAGGTGTCAGAGATTGATTTGGGTGATGAATGTACAAGTATGTAATGGTACTGTGAACAATCGAAAGTACGATTTGTTTTGTATGACTGCATGGTATATGAATATATCTCAATAAAATGAAGATTAAAAAAAAAAAAGAAACAATAGAGCAAATAAATAAAACCAAAATTTGGTTCTTTGAGATCAACAAGATTGACAAACCTTTAGCAACACTGACAAAGTGAAAAAGAGAGAAGACCCAAACAAAACAATAAACAAGAAGGGGAAAATTACTATGGATCCTGAAGAAATAAAAAATGTAAGATGATACTATGAACAACTCTATGGCAATAAACTAGATAATTTAGAGGAAATGGATAATTTCCAGAAACACAGGAAGAGCCTAGATTGAATAAGGAAGAAGAAATAGAAGAACTCAATAAACCAATTGCAAGTAAAGAGATCCAGTTATCAAAAAACTTCCTACAAATAAAAGCCCCAGGCTGAGATGGCTTCACAGGGGAAATTTACCAAACTTTCCAAAAAGAACTGACACCATTCCCACTTAAACTCTTTCAAAAAATTGAAGAAAATGGAACACTACATAACTCATTTTATGAAGCCAACATTGCACTAATACCAAAATCAGATAAAGATGCTACAAGAAAGGAAAACTACAGGCTAATTTCCCTAGTAAATAAAACTGCAAAAATTTTAAACAAAATACTTGCAAATCAAATTCAAAGAAATATTAAAAAATTATACACCCTGATCAACTGGGGTTCATCCCAGTCATGCAAGAGTGGTTCAACATAAGAAAATCAATTTATGTAATAAAACATATTAATGAATTAGAAGGGAAAAATCAAGTAGATCAGCCCAATAGATGCTGAAAACTCATTCAACAAAATCCAGCATCCTTGTATGATAAAAACACTTCAAAAGGTAGGAATTGAAGGAAACCTCCTCAATATAATACAGAACATATATGAAAAACCCACAGCTAGTATAATCTCAATTGTGAGAGTGAAAGCTTTCCCTCTAAGATCAGGAACAAGACAAGGATGCCCATTGTCATCATTATTATTCAATAGCCAGAGCAATTCATCAAGAAAAAGAAATAAGTGGCATCCAAATTGGAAAGGAAGAAACAAAACTCTCTTTATTTGCAGGTGATATGATATTATACTTGGAAAATCCTGAGAAATTGATAACAAATGTACTTGAGATAATAAGCGAATTCAGCAAAGTGGCAGGATGTAAGATTAATGCATGTAAGTCAGTAATGTTTCTATACGGTAGAAATGACATAACTGAAGAGACACTCAAGAAAAAGATTTCATTCTCAATAGCAAGTAAAAATTTAAGTACCTAGGAATAAACTTAACCAAGGATGTATAAGACCTCTACACACTTATGAGGGGTGACAATGTGATTGGGAAAGCCATATGGACCACAATCCCCTTTGACCAGTGTATGGATGGATGAGTAGAAAAATGGGGGCAAAAAAAAAGCACCCAGTGTTCTTTTTTACTTTAATTGTTCTTTTTCACTTTAATTTTTATTCTTATTATTTTTGTGTGTGGTAATGAAAATGTTCAAAAATTAATTTTGATGATGAATGCGCAACTATACAATGGTACTGTGAACAATTGAATGTACACTTTGTATGACTGCACAGTATGTGAATATATCTCAATAAAAATGAATTAAAAAAAAAGACCTCTTCACAGAAAATTACATAACTTTACTAAAAGAAATAAAAGGGGACCTAAAGAGATGGATTGATATTCTGTGTTCATGGATAGGAAGGCTAAATGTAGTTAAGATGTCAGTTCTACCCAAACTGATTTACAGATTTAATGCAATTCCCATCCAAATTCCAACAATCTACTTTGCAGACCTGGAAAAGCTAGTCATCAAATTTATTTGGAAGTGAAAGATGCCTCGAATTGCTAAAAATATTCTAAAAAAGAAAAACGAAGTAGGAGGATTTAACTGCCTGACTTTGAAGCCTACTATAAAGGCACAGTAGTCAAAACAGCATGGTATTGGCACAAAGATAGATGTATCAATCAATGGAATAAAACTGAGAATTCAGAAATAGGTCCCCAGATCTATGGTCAACTGATTTTTGAGAAGGCCCCCAAATCCACTGAATTGGGACATAACATCCTCTTCAATAAACGGGCCTGGAAGAATCGGATATCTTTATCTAAAAGAATGAAAGAGGACCCCTACCTCACACCCTCTACAAAAATTAATTCATCATGGATCAAAGATCCCAATATAAGAGACTCCACCATAAAATTCTTAGAAGATAATGTAGGGAAACATCTTCAAGACCTAGTATTAGGAGGTCGCTTCTTAGACATTACACCTAAAGCACAAGCAATGAAAGAAGAAATAGATAAATGGGAACTCCCCAAACTTAAAGTCTTCTGTACCTCAAAGTAATTTGTCAAAAAGGTAATGAGACAGCCAACTCAATGGGAGAAAATATTTGGAAACTATCTGGTAAGAGACTGATATCTTGTATATATAAAGAAATCTTACAATTCAACATTAGTACAAATAGCCCAATTATAAAATGGGCAAAAGATATGAAAAGACATTTTTCTGAAGAGGAAACACAAATGACTAAAAAACATATGAAAAAATGTCCATCTTCAAAAATTATTAAGGAGATGCAAATCAAGACTGCAATGAGGTATGATCTCACACCAATAAGAACGGCTGCCGTTAAGCAAACATGAAACTACAAATGCTGGTGAGGATGTGGAGAAATTGGAACTCTTATTCATCTCCGGTGGGACTGTCTAATGGTACAGCCACTCTGGAAGACACTTTGGCAGTTCATCAGAAAACTAGGTATTGAGTTACCCTATGATCCAGACATTTCACTTCTCAGTATTTACCCAGAGCACCTGAAAACAATATGAGAAGATATTTGCACACTGATGTTCATAGCAGCCTTGTTCACAGTTGCCAAGAGATGGAAGCAACCTAAATGTCCTACATCAGATGAATGGATAAATAAACTGTGGTACATACATATGATGGACTACTATGCAGCAATGAGAAAGAATGAGATCATGAAGCACATGACAACATGGATGAAACTTGAGTAAAATTTGTCAGATACAAAAGGAGAGATATTGTATGATACCACTAATATAAGCTCTGTAAAGATACAAAACTAATGTCTTATATTGTAGAATATAGGAGACCTATAGATAGATAACAACTAGTGAGGGGGGGATGATAATCTAATAAGAACAGATACGATATTGAGGGTAATCTTAATGATATGGAAATGTTCAGGAATGACTATGGTTCATTAATTTTCTTGGCGTATAGTAAGAGCATATTGGAAGCAATGTAGTTATTTTAGGATATTTGTTTTTCTTATTCTTTTGTTTGAAATGTGTTTTTTTATTTTTTTGATAAATAATTTTTTTAAAAGTGGGTTCTTTGAAAAGCTCAACAAAATAATTGACAAACCTTTAGCTAGACTGATATAGAAAAAAAGAGAAGATGCAATTTACTAAAATTCAAAATGAAAGGAGGACATTATCACTCATCTTGCAGAAATTAAAAGGATTACAAAAGAACACTGTGAATAATTGTATGCCAACTAATTAGACAATATAGAGGAAACAGACAAATTCCTAGAAATACACAATTTACCTGAAGTGACTGAAAAGGAAACAGAAGATCTCAATAGGCCTATAAATGAAGAGATGGAATCAGTAATCGAGAACCTCCCAAAAATGCTTAAGCAGGGTGGGGGTGTTAGTATAGATGATGGGCAGAGGGAGGAGGCAGAGCCATAGAGCCACCCCAGGTCTGCTCTTGGTCCACCCCACTGGTCTGAACCACCTACCCAGTATCCACCACAGCTGCCATGGGAGTGCAGTTGCACACCAACTTCCCCAGAAATAGGCACACTTTCCCAAAGTGGGGCAGACCTGCTTGGTGCACTACACAGTATGCTTGAGGATGGAAAGAAATTTGGTTCTGCTCTGGACAGAAACAAGCCATTTAAGTTTATGCTAGGCAAGCAGGAGATGACTTGAAGCTGAGAAGTGGTGGCACAGTTAGTGTGGGTCAAAGAGCCAAACTATCTCCCCCAGACTACACCTATGTTGCCACTGGGGACCTGGACATTAACCCACTGTATGCCACTCTCATCTTGACATGGAGGCTCAAAAGCTGGAATGACAGGAATGACCTCCTCCCATAACTCCTTGTACTTGTATCTGCCTTGAAGGGATCTGGCATCTCCATATAAGGGCACCTGAATCCGTAGGGAGCTTTTCTTGACGTCCCACAACACTATCTGTATAAACATCTACCCAGACACAAAACTAGAGATATTATATGTTATCAATAATATGAACTCCACAAACAATGTAAAATCAGTGTTTTATAATGTAGAATATAGGGGACTTAAGGATTGACAGAAACTTGTGAAGGAGGAATGATTACAAAATATGTAGATATGTTAATGAGGGTGAACTTAAAGGTGTGGGAATGGACAGGGGTGATGAAAGTTCATCAATGAGATTATAAGTGCCAGTGCTGCACTGAAGTTGAACATGATTGAAAGGGGTTGTTTAAAAGCATGTATTGCACAGATTAGCACTACAAACATAAGTGCTTGCATGATCCTCCAAGGTATGACACTGGTACAAAGAGTTAACAACAGAGTGGTATACAGGAAAAACTTCCCATTGTATATTACAGATTGTGTTTAATAGTAATACCTTACCAATACCACACTAACACTAGGGATAAATAATTAGGGACTAAGGGCTTTGAGGTGCTTTGTGTATGACAATTGTTTAAAATTGAGAGTGATGATTATACAAATGAAGTTAATGTGAGACATTGGTTGTTTATCTTGGACAGAATATATATGGTGTAAAAATAGGAACTCCCTACTTTAAAAGTCAAGCCCTCAATCTTGAGGCTTGCTCTTGTGAAACTTAGGGATGTAAATGGGAAGCTAAGCCTACCTATAGTTATGGCTAAGAGGCACCTCCAGAGAACCTCTTTTCTTGCTCTGATATGGCCTTTCTCTAAGACCACCTCTGCAAATAAATTCACTACCCTTCCCCCTACGTGGGACATGACACCCAGGGGAGTCAATCTCCATGGTGATGACATATATGAATCCCAGAGATTAGCATGGCCCTGGCATTAGGAGATTGAGAATGTCTTCTTGACCAAAGGGGGAAAAGAAAGGTAACAAAACAAGGTTACTGTGGCTGGGAGATTTCAAACAGAGTCAAGAGGCTATCCTGGAGATTACTCTTATGCAAGTTCCTGCTAGGTATTCCAAATGGCCACAGTATGCCAAGCCCTAATCAACAGTAGTCCTGAAATATCTAGGTCCCTATCTGAGACCCTATAAAGGTTTCACTCACTAAGTTTATTTTTAGAAACTTAAATCCCCCAGAGTGTTCCTATGCCAGATAAGTTCCAAAACCCAGAGGCAACAAGCAGCCTCTCCAAGAACATCAACTGGTGCAACTCCCTTCCCCATAATGTCAACAATCCTTTACAATATTAATAAGTTAGGGTGGTCACTGCCCAGATATCCCTGAAGACTGATACAGTGATAAAATGAGAGAGAGGAGTAGCAACAGACAAGATAAGATTTAACAAAGGATTACAAATACTGGATCTTTATATAAATAAAGATGCCAGCATATCAGAATAGCTAGAAGGAAACAACTGAAATGGTGGGACTGTCACCTACAACCATCTTTGAAATCTGCTACATAAATACTTGTTAAATCAAACTTTGAAAGTTATCACCACTCTTCAAGTATGTCATATTTCACAATAAGGAAATAACTGAAATTGTGGAGAGATAACCCATAATATTCTTTGAAATTTGCTCTCTCACTACTTGTTAAATTGTACTTTGATAGTTATCACTATTTTTCATACATGTTATGTTTCACAATTTTAAAAATGCAAAAAAAAATAAAAAGAAGCTAAGAGGGTTCATTACCAAGAGTCCTCCCCTACAAGGAATACTAAAGGAGGTTCTGCAGGCTGAAAAGAAATGACAGGAGAGACAGGCTTGGAGGAGAGTGTAGAAAGAAAGATTATCAGTAAGGTAAATGAAAGGATACAAAGTGAGAAAAATAAGACAGGATATATGTTCCAGTTTGCTAGAGCTGCCACTATGCAAAATAAAAGAAATGGATTGGCTTTTATAAAGGGGATTTATTAGGTTACAAATTTGCAGTTCTAAGGCCATAAAAGTGTCTAAAATAAGGCATCAACAAGAGGATACCTTCACTGAGGAAAGGCCAAATGTCATCTGGAACACCTCTATTAGCTTGGAAAGCACATGGCTGGCATCTGCTGGTCCTTTGCTCCTGGGTTCTGGTTTCAAAATGGCTTTCTCCAAAATGTCTCTGGGACTCTGTCTCTTAGATACTCTCTGTGTGCTCCTGTGCATCCTTTCTTGTATGTCTGTCTCTCTTAGCTTCTCTCTCTCAACTTCTGTGCATCTTTGTTCTCCCAGGGTGTTTCTGTCTAAGTGTCTGTGGGTTCTTCCTTAGCTTCTCTGGGGCAACTCTGGGCTTCATCTCCTAGCTTAGCATCTCCAAACAACTTCCAGTCTGCATCTCCAAGTGTCTTTACTTGGGTCTTTGTCAGCTCTTAGTGTCTCCCAGAGGCAAACTCTGGATTACAAATCTTAGCTTCTCTCCAAAATGTTTCTCTCAACTTCTCTGGGCTCCTTCTTTCTGTGAGCTCCTTTAAAGTACTCCAATGAACTAATCACTGGATGGGTTGGGTCACCCTTCAATGGAAATGGTCTAATCAAAAGTTCACACTTACCACTGGGTGGATCACATCTTCATTGAAACAACCTAATCAAATGCCCACCCTAATCAAAAGACTAGTCAGCCTGCCTCCACAAGATTGCATTAAAGAACATGGCTTTTGTGAGGGACATAATAGATTCAAACCAGCACAACATATAAAAGCCAAAAGATAAAATGTTTGAAGTAAGTATTGCCTATACAGTAATAATGTTGAATGTTAATGGACTAAACTCTCCAATAAAAAGACACAGATTGACAGAATGGATAAAAAATATGGTCTATATATATACTATGTACAAGACACTTACCTTAGACCCAAGGGCACATAAATAGGGTGAAAGAGAAAGGTTATAAAAAGATATTCCACACAAACAGTAGCCACAAAAGAGCTGAGGTAGCTATACCAATATCAGACAAACAGACTTTAAGTACAAAAGTTTTATGAAAGACAAGGTAAGACATTGTATATTAATAAAATGGGCAATACATCAAGAATAAAAACAATCATAAATATTATTCACCTAAATAGGGTGTCCCAAAATACATGAGGCAAACATTGGGAAAACTGAAGAGAGAAATAGATGTCTCTACAATAATAGTTAGAGACTTCCATACACCACTATCATTAATAGATAGAACATCTAGACAGAGGACCAATATGGAAACAAAAAACTTGAATAAAATGATAAACGAATCAGACTTAACAGATATTTACAGATCATTATTCCCCCAAATCATTAGGATACACAGTCTCCTCAAGTGCCCATGGATCATCCTCCATGATAGACCACATGTTGGGCCAGAAAACAAGTCTCGATTAATTTTAAAAGATTGAAATGTGAGGTGGGGCAAGATGGTGGAGAGGTGAGGTGTAGGTTTTAGTTACTCCTCCAGGGCAGTAGGTAAAAAGCCAGGAACTGCGTGGACTGGACACCACAGAGCAATCTGACTTTGGGCATACTTCATACAACACTCATGAACACATGGAACTGCTGAGATCAGTGAAATCTGTAAGTTCTTGTGCCCAGGGGACCTGTGCTCCTCCCCACAAGGCTCAATCCTGTGGGGGGAGGGGCTGTCTGCAATGATAATGAGGAGGGATAATGGTAGTTGTGGCTCTTATTGAAAATTCAGACTGCTGATCCAAACTCCAAATGTAGATAGACTGAGATCAGACACTGGAGACTCTGGGAGCAGTCAGCCTGGTGGACAGGAGACAGGGCTAGCAAAACAGCAAAAAAAAAAAAAAAAAAAAGAAAAGAGAAAAGAAAGAAAAGAAAAGGAAAGGAAAAACCCAAAATAAAAAGAGACTTTTTGGAGTTCTGGTGAACATAGAACAGAGAAAGGCAGGGCTCAAACAGAGTCAGGCTCATATGCAAATCTATGCACCAAGCCAGAGTGCCCCAAAACACATGAGGCAAACACTGACAACATTGAAGAGAGAAGTAGACACCTCTACAATAATACACTGCTTTTATCAAAGGATGGAACATCTAGACAGAGGATCAGTAAGGAAACAGAGATTTTGAATAGTATGAAAACGAACTAGACTTAACAGACATTTATAGAACATTACACCCCACAACAGCAGATACACATTTTTCCCATGTGCTCATGGAACATTCTTCAGGCAAGACCACATGCTGGGTCACAAAGCAAGCATTAATTAATTTTAAAAGATTGAAATTATACAATACATTTTCTGAGATCATAACAGAATGAAGTTGGAAATCAATAACATTTGGAAGGCTGGAAAATTCACAAATATGTGGAGGCTAAATGCACACTCTTAAGCCACCAGTGGGTCAAGGAAGAAATTACAAGAGAAATCAGTAAATATCTCAAGGCAAATAAGAATGAAAACACAACATATCAAAACTTCTGGATGCAGCAAAGGCGGTGCTGAGAGAGAAACTGATTTCCCTAAATGCCCATATTAAAAAAGAAGAGCAAAAATGGAGGAATTAAGTGTTTATCTGGAGGAACTAGAGAAAGAACAGCAAATTAACCCCAAACAAAACATAAGGAAAAAAATAACAAAGATTAGAGCATAAATAAATGAAATGGAGAATATGAAAACAATAGAGAGAATCAACAAAACCAGGAGTTGGTTCTTTGAGAAAATCAATAAAATTGATGGACACTTAGCTAGGCTGACAAATAAAATAGAGGAAGGGAGGGAGGGAAGAGGGAAAGAGGGAGGGAAGGAGAGAGGGAGGGAAGGAGAGAGGGAGGGAGAAAGAGAGAGATGGAGGGAGGGAGGGGGAGAGGATGCAAATAAATAAAATCAGAAATGGAAGCAGGGACATAACTACTGACCCCACAGAAATAAATGAGATAAATGATGCAATAAGCAACTATATGATAATAAACTAGACAATCTAGATGAAATGGACAACTTACCAGAAAAGCATGAACAACCAATATGACTGAAGAAGAAATAGACGACCTCAAGTAAACAGACTGAATCAGTCATCAAAAAGCTCCCAAGACGGCTTCACATGTGAATTCTACCAAGCATTCAAGAGTTAGTACGAATCCTTCTCAACCTTTTCAACAAAATTGAAGAGATGGGAAAGCTATCTAACTCATTCTATGAAGCCAACATCAGCCTAATACCAAAGCCAGACAAAGATACTACAAGAAAAGAAAATTACAAACCAATCTATTTAATAAATATAGATGCAAAGATCTTCAACAAAATACTCACAAATTGAATCCAGCAGCACATTAAAAGAATTATACACCTAGACCAGGTGGGATTTATTCCAGTTATGCAAGGCTGGTTCAACTCAAGAAAATAAATTGATGTAATACACCACATCAATAAATCAAAGGGGAAAACTACATGATCATCACAATTGATGTAGAAAAGGCATCTGACAAAATTCAACATCCTTTCTTGACGAAAACACTTCAAAGGATAAGTATAGAAGGGAACTTCTTCAACATGATAAAGGGAAAAAACCCACAGCTAACATAGTCAATGGGGAAAGACTGAAAGCTTTTCTTTTAAGATCAGGAACAACACAAGGATGCCCACTGTCATTGTTATTCAACATTGTGCTGTAAGATATGGCTAGAACAATTAGGCAAGAAAGAGAAATAAAAGGTACCCAATTGTAAAAGAAGAAGTAAAACTTTCAGTGTTTGCAGATGACATGAGCCTATATGTAGAAAATCCCAAAAAATCTACAGCAAAGCTACTAGAGCTAATAAACAAGTACAGCAAAGTGGCAGGGTACAAGAGTAACATGCAAAAATCAGTAGTTTTTCTATACACTAGTAATGAGCAATCTGAGGAGGAAATGAAGAAAGGCATTCCATTTACAATAGCAAAAAAAAAAAAAAGCATCAAATATTTAGGAATAAATTTAACCAAGGCCACAAAAGACCTATACACAGAAAACTACAAAAAAATTAGTAGAGGAAATCAAAGAAGACCTAAATAAATTGAAGGACACTCTATGTTCAAGAACTGGAAGACTGAATATAGTTAAGATGTCAATTCTACCCAAATTGATTTATGAATTCAATGCAATACCAATTAAAATCCCAACAACTTACTTTGCAGAAATATAAAAGCCAATAACCAAATTTATTTGGAAGGCCAGGGTGCCTGGAATAGCTAAAGATCTATTGAGAAAGAGGAATGAAGAGGGAGGTCTCACACTACCCGACTTTAAAGCATATTAGAAAGCTATAGTGGTCAAAACATCATGGTACTGGCATAAAGATAGATATACTAACAAATTGAATCAAACTGAGTATTCAGAAATAGACCCTCTCATCTATGGACAATTGATCTTTGATAAGGCAGTAAAGTCAACTCGAATGAGACGGAGGATGGAGTAGCCTCTTCAACTCTTCAACAAATAGTGCTTGGAGAACTAGATATCCATATCCAAAATAATGAAAGAGGACTCCTATATCACACCTTATTGAAAATTAACTAAAAATGGATCAAAGACCTAAACATTAGAGTTAGGAACATAAAACTTTTAGAATAAAATGTAGGGAAATATCTTAAAGATCTTGTGATAGTAGGTGGTTTCCTAGACCTTACACCCAAAGCATGAGCAGTGAAGGAAGAAATAGATAAACAGGACCTCCACAAAATTAAAGACTTTGGGCATCAAAGGACTTTGTTAGAAAAGTAAAAATGCAGCCTACACAATGGGAGATAATATTTGAAAATCACATATTAGAAAAGTGTTTAATATCCATAATATATAAAAAGATTCTACAATTCAACAACAAAAAGACAAACAACCTAATTAAAAAATGGGCAAAAGACATGGACGGACACTTTTCTGAAAAGGAAATACAAATGGCTCCAAAACCTATGAAAAGATGCTCAACTTCACTGGCTATTAGGGAAATGCAAATCAAAACCATGGTGAAGTAGCATTTCATACCTACTCAAATGGCCATTATCAAAAAAATGGAAAACTACAAGTGCTGGAGAGGATATGGAGAAAGAGGTACACTTATTCAGTGTTGGTGGGAATATAGAATGGTGCAACTACTCTGGAAGGCAGTGTGGTGGTTCCTCAGGAAGCTAAGTATAGAATTGCCATATGACCCAGCCATCCCATCACTAGGTATATATTTGGAGGAACTGAGGGCAGGGACACAAAAGGACATTTTCACACTGATATTTATAGTGGCATTATTCACAATTGCCAAGAGATGGAAACAGCACAAATGTCCTTCAATGGATGAGTGGATAAACAACCTGTGGTGTGTGTGTATGTATATATATGATGGAATATTATGCAGCTGTAAGACAGAATGAAGTCTTGAAGCATATAGCAAAGTGAATGATCCTTGAGGACATAATGTTGAGTGAAATTAGGCAGAAACAAAAGAACAAATACTGTATGATCTCACTAATATGAAGTGGCATTAATGAGCAAACTTTGAGAATTAAAGTTGAGAACAAAGTTTATGCAGAGATAGATACAGAAATTGGGCATTTCATGCTGAAGCAATAATGTTCAACAGGATTGATTGTAAAGATCCAGAAATGGATACCACAATACTACCTGGTGGTAACACAATATTGTAAGTACACTGAACAAAGCTGAATGTGAGTATGGTTAAAAGAGTAAAGCTAAGGTCATGTATGACACCAGGACACCAGGAGGAAAGATAGAAGGACTGGGACTGTATAACTTAGCAAAACCTAGAGTGGATCATGATGGTGATTAAAGGTACAAATACAAGAATGTTTTTACATGAAGGAGAACAAATGAATGTCAACATTGCAAGGTGTTGAAGAATATAATCAATGTAAATTAGAGTCTATATTAACAGTAGCATTGTAATATACTTCCATGATATGTAACAAAGGCAATATACAAAAGCTAAATGTCAATAAGAGGGGAATATAAAGGAGGGGTATGGTAATCTTGGTGTTGTGGTTTCTCCCTTATTTCATTTTATTATTCTTCATCTTTTTTCCTCTTTCTTTGCAGAAGAAATGGAAATGTCCTCATATAGGTTCTGCTGGTGAATGCATAACCATGCGATTATGCAAGGAACCACTGACTGTTTACTCAGGATGGATTGTATGTGTGTGAATAAAACTGTTTAAAAAATAGACAAAGATACAACTGCTGGAGAAAATGTTGAGAAAGGGATGTGCCTATTCACTGTGGGTAGGGAACTAGAATGGTACAGCCCATTTGGAGGACAGTGTGGTGGTTCCAAAGGAGGCTACATATAGGGTTGCCATATGATCCTGCAACCCCGTTATTAGGTACATACTTGGAAGAACTGAAAGCAGGGACATGAATGGACATTTGCACACTGACGTTTATGGTGGCAGTATTCACAATTTGCAATGGATGGAGGTCGCCTAAGGGTACACTGACAAATGAATGGAACGGCCAACTGTGGTGTATACATACAATGGAATATGGAATGACTGCAAGAAGGAATGAAATTGTGAGGCATGCAACTAGGTGAATTAACTTAGAGGACAGTATATTGAGCAAAATAAGCCAGAAAAATGACAAATATTATAATGCCTCACTAACATGGACTAAATATAATGTGCAAACTCTGAGAAGTGAATTTGAGAGCATAGGTTATCAGGAGAAGGCTTATTGTAAAGGTTCCTAGATTGTAAGCTCTTACAGCCATCATACCCACTCCTCATTTGTTACAGTTATTTCTAAATTCTGAGAGGATGTGCTCTTTTTCTATAACCTGGTCATTTCCTGGAACTTCGAGTGTCAGTGTGACACCTGAGACTCAGAGCTAGAGTTCTGCAACTATGAAAGTCAGCATTACCCCAAACAGCAACTGTTAAAAAAGCTGATCAGACTTTAATTAGAAATATGAAAGAAGCTCTTCTAGTTAGGAGTAAGGTAAATCAGACAAAAGGGTAAAGGACGATATTATCAACTGTATTTGAAAACTTCAAGTTCTGTGTGAGACCAAAGGAAGAGGTTTATTTCATGCAAAATTTATATTTTCTGTAGCACACTATCAATTCATTCAAACACCATAATTACATGAAACCTTGAATAGGGAGTGAGACCTTGTTGGTTTTTACAGATTAGTGTCACCCTCCTATATACTCCAGAGTAATGTACACAGAGAACAAAAAAGTATTTTCAAAGCCCCCTGAGGGACTGGGGAAAAATGTGGAAATAGTAAACTTCTCCACCTGGGGAATTTCTAATATCCTTGCAAGCATTGTGGACTATCAGTTTAATAGGCCAAGCCCTTGATCTTGGGGCTTACCCTTATGAAACTTATTCCTGCAAAGGAGAAGCTAAGCCTACTTATAATTATGTCTAAGAGTCACCCACAGAGAACCTCTTTTGTTGCTCAGATGTGGTCTCTCTGATGTTGGCTTAACTTTCATGTAAACTCACTTTCCTCCCCTCTAAGTGGGACATAACTCCCAGGGGTGTGAATCTCCCTGGCAACATGGGACATGACTCCCAGGGATGAGCCTCGCCTGGCATCTTGGGCTTGTGAAAGCCTACTTGGACCAAAAGGGGGAAGAGAAATGAAACAAAATAAAGTTTTAGTGGCTTAAAGATTCCAAATAGAGCTGAAAGGTCATTCTGGAGGTTATTCTTATGCACTATATAGATATCTCTTTTTAGTTCTTAATGTATTGGAATAGCTAGAGGGAAATACCTGACACTGTTGAACTGTAATCCAGTAGCCTTGATTCTTGAAGATGACTGTACAACTATATAGCTTTTATGGTGTGACTGTGTAATTGTGAAAACCTTGTGACTAATACTCCCTTTATTTCGAGTAAGGGCAGATGAGTAAGAAAAAAAAATAAATAATGAGGGGGGATAATGTGTATGGGATGTTTTGGGTGCACTTTTTAATTTTTATTATTTTAATTTTTTTGGAGTGATGAAAATGTTCAAAAATTGATTGTGGTGATGAATACACAACTATATGATGATACTGTGAACCAATGATTGTACACTTTGGATGATTATCTGTATTGTGAGTATATCTAAATAAAACTGCTTTAAAGAAATCTTAATTGCTTTTTGGCCCTCAGAATTACTGGGCTTTGTTCATCTTCCTTGAATCCCTTAAGTCAAAAATTGAAGATCACTGATAATGTTCAGATATTTATTAATAACCTTGGAACAAATACAATAATAAACCCTTATAGTTGTATAGCATTTTACAATTTTGAAAGACCTTTCACATACACCAATTAAACCCTCACAACATCCCTGTGAGGTAGGCAGAGTTGGTGTTATTTTCCTATTACTGGAGAGGAGAACAAGGCTCAGAGGTGAAATAATGTCACACAGTTGATAAATGATGGAGCCAGGACTAGAGCCTTGGCCTTTTGACATGCTGCCTCCCTGAGAACATTCAAATTATGATATCATATGCTACATAATCAACATTTCTCATCTATGATGTTTGATCAGATCTGTTTTTAATAAATTTTATACCTCCTTTCCCTAATATCCAGAAACGAACTGTCATGGACATTTCTACCCTGTTACAGAATGATGTTACAGAACGATTTCTCTCAGACTTATCAAGCACTATCCTAGGATGAAACTTGATGTTTTTAAACTTTGAGGATCCTTGGCTACAAATTCTAAATTATACGAACAATTTATTTTAGACAATTCTGCAAAAGTATTACTAAATTAAATTTACTTAAACTCAAGAAATACAGAAAAGGTCTGGTTATATTTGTGAAAGTTTTGGAATCTTTCCCAATAAAATTTTTAGATGTGTTTAAATGGAAAATAGGAAAAAGTGTTTAGCAACATAGCTATACTGGGAAACCTAGGCAGAGTTCACCTAAATACAAGTCATATCACACAAACTTTTTTTCCTTCTTGGCCTTACTGAGGAAGGAGAACCATTAAAATCTTCTTTGAGGTTTGATCCTATCTTATGTATGACATCCTCAGCAACAAGCGAGAAACAAGGATCTGAATTATACCAATAGGAGGGTTCAAGCAGTAGTGATCAAAGCACACTGCATGTGCTAGAAAGGAAGAAAACAGTTGCTCTACAGTGGTTTTGCCTCGGTCCAGTGTAAATATACTTATCCAGGCAGATTTTAATAAGCTATCACATCTTTTATGTCAAATTTAGAACTCTGGAATGAGTATAGTTATCAACTTGGAATAAAAGGCTGAAACTGAATGTAACCGACTACATGTCAAAAGCAGAGTAAAAGTCAATAGGTGCAAAAGGCAAGGGAAAAACCAAACTGCTCTTGTACATGGAGAAAAACAGCAAATATAACCTTCAATTTAAGTGAAACAACATCAGGCATGTAGAGCATGTTTTACAAATATGAAAATGATACTCAACTGTACTATGAGGAATGATACTTTAAAATTTCCAGTTTTGGCTTTTTTAATTTAAGAGGAATGGGGAGAAACTTAAGCCTATAGGGGGTACAGAAAACGAATGGGATCTAGAAAGGGTATTGAGAGGAAGTGGAAAGTTAGGAAAGACCAAAACATAAATACATTCAAAATGGATTTAGAATTTCTCTAAATCAATCTCAGAAATGTTTCCTAAATTGAGAGTTTTGGTCAAAGAATTTAGTGACAATAAAGATGACTATTTACCTTACAAAGAAATAATTTAAATGTAAATTACAAATTATGCTGTTAAAGATTAGTCATTGACCCTAAAGAAATTGAAACTTAAGTACTGCTGTCAGTGATACATGGCAGAAAACTGCTTCCAAAAATAGAATTTGCCATAGTAGGACTTGGCATTAATGAAAGTCTTTAGAAACAATTACTTAACTTTTTGTATTTAAAGCATAACATTTCTACTCTTACTAATAAATCTAACAGTTTTAAACAATGTGAAAAATATCGCAGCTATGTTTAAGTTTTCTAGGATACAACTCAAGAATATCTAGAATGCTCTAGTTCAGTGTACTGGGCTCAAAACCAACTAAACTTTTGAAATGGATCTAGGCTAGACTACATTCCTTACATAGTATCATTATCATCTTCTTCATGTTTTCTCTCCAATGGATTTGATTCATTGGCAGTATTCTGTGATGAAACCATATTGGTGGTAATAAGAATATTTTTGGGTCCAATCATTGAAGCATTAATTAGAACATTTTGAACTGCAGTTGTTGCGGGAACTGTAAACAGAGGAGGAAAAACCCCGAACTATGAATTACTTAGAATCTAAAGCATGTGGTAAAAAATGTACAACAAAGCATAATGTAATTCCAATACCAATTTCAACAGCATGAAGTAAAATCACATCATAGAAGAAACCCAGGTAATACTGCATTAAGAGTTGAATTACATTTTTTAATTCTTTAAAGTATCTAGTGCTAGGTTAAAAAGTTACATTATTTGTTTGGAATTTAACTGCCTAAAATTTCAATTAGGATTTAGCCATGGGAAGTAGTACACTGTTTTCATCATGGAACACACTAAAGGTACACGTTAGAGGTCAGGAATCATGCTTTCTTCATAGATCAATATTTTATGTAAGTTGTATACCATGTGAGGTTAGATTTCAGATGTGATACCTAAAAATATTTATTAATAAACTATGCTGTAACAATTCTTATATTATTTCAACTTTATATATACCCTATGAAGTAAGTAAAGGTACAGTTTTAAATTTGAATTTATATTTACATGCTGAATTGCACACACATATTTATGATTAAGTTGTATATATTTTCTTGGGCTTTAATACTAAGTGCTTTTCCCTGAAGATGCCTTAGCTTTTTTTAGATCACAGTATCCTCTGAGAATCTGATGACCATGCTAAATATTCCTCCCTCGCCCCCAAAAAGTTACAAATGTGTAAATTTCATAAATTTTAGAGACTCATAGGCCCCTCTGAAGAACCCTGATCTGCAGCATTACTGCATCATTCCTGCCTTGATATTAAAATAATTTAACTCTTTCTATAGGAACACAGATTGTTCTACAATAACAAATCATTCACAAAGTTTAAAATTCAGGACAAAAAATGTAAAAGTACCATCCATACCCATCATGTTACCTGGTTTGGCAGGTGTGGACTGAGAAGGTGGAATCTGCCCTGTAAATCTTTGGCTTGTCACTGACACTGGAGTTGCAACCTTATTTGGGACAGATAGTTTGTGGGGCCACCATAGATATAATTAACAGACCACGTTAGTTAGATGACTTATACAGGTTTATATTCTGTACTCCTCAGCTTACCAGAAACTACCTTCAAAGCACAGGGAACTAATGAAAGGTGAGGAAAGAGGTCATTAGAAACAAAAGCAAAATAACTTAAAAAGTTTACAAGTTCAATAGCTTAATCAGATGCTACAAAATTCATTATAGTCTAGTGGGGTAAAGAATGTAGGCTCTGGATCCTACCTGATTGAGTTTGAATGCTGGCTCTATCACTCCCTAGCTAAGATTCCTCAGGCAAATTATTTCATCTTTTTTGTACCTCAGGTTTCTCATCTGTGAAGTGGGGATAATGGTACTTATTTTATAGGATTGTGGTTAGAATGAAATAATCCATGTAAAGCTCTTCATACAGCATCTGGTACATATTAAACAGTGAATTTTAGCTACTGTTAGTATTACTATATGAAGTCATGAAGCTGAGATCCTGAATAAACTAGCAGAATAAAAACCAAATTTTCTACAAATTACCTTAGGTGGCATTTTTAAAAAAATCTTTCAGCCACTGAAATTTTATTTTGTTTCACTTCTCTTCCTCCTTTTGGTCCAGAAGGCTTTCTCAATCTTAGGTTCTCAATTTTAGGTGGCATTTTAAATCTCTGTCACATGCTGAGAATTAGAAGATGTCTACTAAGCCCTTGAACCTAAACCAATATGCATCTAACAAAATAAGCTTATCAAATACACTCTTTGGAGTTTCCAGATGGGCATGAAAAACTTAATCCTTTTCTATACCCAAAAACTGTTTAAGCAGAAAGGGATCTTGGCGGTAACATAGCCCAACCCCTCCTCATTGTCCAAATTCTACCCATCATTCCAAGATACATCCCAAGAAGTCATTTCTTCTGCCTCTGAAATTCCCTTAACACTTCACAGTAGTCATTATTTTATCTTATCTTGTCTCACTTGCTAGATTACAAGCCTTAGCTAATATTTTGTTTTCTTTAGAGTATATAGCTCTTGTACCTTGCTCATAACAGGCACTCAAAAAAATGTCTGCTTACTGAACGAATTTTGCAAATGATAAAATCAAGACTTAAAACACACAATATACTGACACCATAGCTCTTGCTCTCACCTCAAAAATACACTTATGGAAACATGTTTGTTCCCAATTTTTCCTTTGTGGATCCAGGCTTTCCATAGCCCACCCCCCCAACCCAGAACTAGCGTCTATTTGGGTTAGAGTTGCTGAAGAAACCATAACTATTATCATCGCTAGGGACAAAGGGGAAGAAAGCCCAAATAAGGGAACAAAGCCCAAAGATACCCAGGAATCTGGGTTCTAACACTTTCTCTCAAATCCAGAAGAGGACACCTTACAATAATATATCTCCTTCCCCAGGCGTTTTTTTCTCATGTATTAGGGACTGGTCCAAAGAATTTGGTAAAGTGTAATAAAACAGTACAAGTATTTTATCAAGAAATGAAAATTCACAATATATAGATATTTTCTTGGCCAATGCCATAAGAAACTGTTAATGCATTTAAGTAGGTACAGATTTTAGGCTTTAAAATAGAAAAGAGTAGATGCTTAGGTCTTATACCTTATAAAACTCATTTAAAGTTTAAAACTTGTATCTTTAATAGCAGTTTTTAGTAGCACCTTTACTCTAGATTTTAAAAATCTCTAAAGCACTTACAAAAAATGTCTAACCAGGAATAAAAATCACAACTCATCACTAAAATTAGTTAATTTGACAAACATGTGTAAGCAATTGCCACAGCCTGTTTATTATACATGCAAATTTCTATCCACAAAGGTCACATAGATAATTAGAAATGTACAACTCATACGATACCAAGCTGGTGTCAAAATGCAGGAATGCAAATTTATATACTGAGAATATGAAAAGATGGTATACACATCTCAAAACTTGAATGTTGTTTATACTAGAACTATATGACAGGTACAGATTCAAGTTATAAGCAGTAAGACTAATAAATTTATAATGGTCAAAGAGAAAGAGATTTTTCCTGAAAATATTTGATTACTAAACAATGAAAAAATCCAGGAAGCACACAGGGAAAAAGAAATCAAGAAACCTAAATACATTATATTTAAGGCTTTCCTTGTCTAAATGATGACATTTAAAAGAAACCACAGCCCAGTGATATTTCTAAATAACATTTTCCACTAAAATGAACAGGGCTCTCTGGAGAAATGGCTGATTCTAGGCTTGGAGCAGGAAAAATAGAAGATGAGCTTGGAACATCTTGTGCCAGAAAGCAAGGAATGCTCAAAGATTGAAAGAAATAGGAGCCAGCTTGAAGGGGTGTGCCCTGGCCAAATATAGGACAATCAGTACTAAGTTTTAAAAAGGTTACCATTAAAAACAATTATTTTTAAATATATATACAGGGCCCCCCTGAGGAGCTGGGGGAAAATGAGGAAGTGTTGGACTTCCTCACCTGGATTGCTGCTGATGTTCTCACAAACATTGAGGACTGATGGCTTGGTATGCCGAGCTCTCTATTGTGGGGCTTGCCCTTATGAAGCTCGTTACTGCAAAGTAGAGGCTAAACCTGCTTATAATTATGCCTAAGAGTCTCCGCCTGAGTGCCTCTTTATTGCTCAGATGTGGCCCTCTCTCTCTAGCTAATCCACCTTAGGAGGTGAACTCACCTCACTGTCCAACCCCCTATATGGGACCTGACTCCCAGGGGTGTAAATCTTCCTGGCAACACAGAATATGACTCCCCAGGATATGATTCCCCAGGATGAATCTGGACACGGCATCGTGGGATTGAGAACACCTTCTGGACCAAAAGGGGAGGCAAAATGAAATGAAATAAAAGTTTCAGTGGCTGAGAGATTTCAAATGGAGTCGAGAGGTCACTCTGGTGGACATCCTTATGCACTATATAGGTAACACCTCTTAGGTTTTGATGTATTGGAATAGCTAGAAGTAAATACCTGAAACTATCAAACTCCAGCCCAGTAGTCTGGACTCTTGAAGACGATTGTATAACAATGTAGATTACAAGGGGTGACAGTGTGATTGTGAAAACCTCGTGGATCACACTTCCTTTATCCAGTGTGTGGATGGATGAGTAGAAAAATGGGGACAAAAACTAAACGAAAAATAGGGTGGGACGAGGAGGATGATTTGGGTGCTCTTTTTTACTTTTATTTTTTATTCTTATTCTGATTCTTTCTGGTGTAAGGAAAATGCTGAAAAATAGATTGGGGTGATGAATGTATAACTATATGATGGTATCATGAACAGTTGATTGTACACCATGGATGATTGTATGGTATGTGAATATATCTCAATAAAACTTAATTTAATTTAGAAAAAAAAACAATTATTTTTAACTTGGGCTTTCGGTACATTTTAAGCTTCTTTCTTTTGCATGCAGTGTCTTGCCACTTTATTCAGAAATTAACTTTTGATAAAAAGGATCCTGCCATGAGAATGTTTGGCAACTTAATTTATATGGTAGTTAGAAAGAACACAGCTTCAAGTAAAATCCTGTTTTTATTATCATAGCTGATACCAAGAACAATGTTGGGCTTATACATCCAATTCTATCATCATTTGGGATCAGGTATTTCTTGTTGTTTTCTCATTTTGAAATTTGTAAAATATATGCTTATAGTTTTACTGAAGGATGAGTAAAACTGGGCCT